>NW_009701961.1:91756-121613 GCF_000703405.1 Apaloderma vittatum
CTGTACAATCTGCTCTAGTTATTGGAATGTACATGCAACTAGAAACAGGGATTGTTCAGAAAATATCTCCTTTTCCTGTAGGTTCGTGAGATGAAAGCACAAGCTATAAATCATCCTCATCTTCTGTCCTCGACATACATGCCATGTCTTCGTTGGTGGTCTTTGCTAAGAGACAGAGACTGATCTTGTCCCAGCCTACATCAATTATGCTATTAATCAGTGTCTTAATGACCATTTCAAGTGACTTTAGAGAAGAAGTGACCACTAAAGAGCCTTCCCATTTTCTGGAGAAGCCGTCTCTTCCTAAGAATGGCTTTGCACCACCTTCTTCCTTGCTGCTCCACACTGGTCACTCTTGAAGTCACCTGGCAGTGAGCTGGAGACCCAAAGCTCACTGACCCCCACGTTATCATTCCTTGGGGCTGGCTTGCTAAGGTGCCTTCAGAGAGCACTGCATGCCTGCAGTGGTTTCACCTTAACCTGCACTAAACCCAAAATTTCAGCAGAGTTTTAAAACACCATAGCCTGTATATCTCCTCTGAAAGTATTAATAACCTGTTTCCTTCATTTTATCTATTAGGAGATAGCATGATGCACCTACATTTATAATAGAAGCTTCATTATTGGAAAAAATCTCTGATTAAATATGCATAAAATGGGCCTGGAAGAGCTTGTAATGTAACCACAGGGACAAACCACAGAGACCCAGAGGGGAAAAAACATAGGAGAATTAATAAAAATGTCCCCTTAAAAAGGTCGTCTACCCACCACCACTTTCACCAGGTAGGCTTAGTAAATCACAAGTCAGCACGTTCCAAGAACAACTACACAGGGAATATCCGAGACAAAAGTTTAAGTCACAGTTACACAGGTCTTGTCTTCCCTTGTGCTTGGGCAAAATTGCCATTAATATTAATGGCAGACAGGCATGCATGTAAAGGAGAGAAACCCCTAATTAGTGTCGTAGCACATGCAACATTCCTAACAGGGAAACCATTTTGTATGCCCTAATTGCACAAAATTGGCAACAAGTTACCGCATGCATCTGTATCAAAGGCTACAGAAGCTCATGAATTCTCCAGTGGAAGGAAAACGTGCCCATACTGCAGAGTTTGGGTGACAAAAGCAGTGTGTATATGTGTTATCCTTACACCCCCTGCTACCTAGCTAAGGTAGCCCCCTCCAGGGTTTCACTGACCACTGTTCCCACTGCATCCCTCATCTCTCAGAGGGGAAGCATGAGCACCTGTGTTTTCCACCAAGGGAGAGATATTTTTCAGTATTTTTTGCTTAAACAAATCCACCTGATCAATCTTTGCTGATATGCAGATATTGCAAAACTGCACTAAACCCACACCGTAGCCTTATAAAAGTATCAGGATTGCACTGATCATGTTAGAGAGTAGGGTCCTCTCTCTCACAGGAGACTTCTTCATATAATGCTCTGCTACAAATCACAAGAAAGTCCACTTGGCTGCAGAAATATGTTCAAGGTCCAAGTCATGCCCTACAATTTCTGCCAAATACAAAGCATTAAAATTTCTGCAAAAAATATTTCAGAACCCTTCTCACTTTTAAGTCAAAGTTAATATTTTTTTCCTAACTAAAATAACAAACTCATTTTATCTGCAAGGAAAGGTAAGTAGCTAAGTGGAATTATATGAGTAGCAATCGTGATAGTATGTTTTTACAGAGAAAACCCCTACATTCTTATGACAACTACCTTTTTAGATTTCTAAATCTTTAAATATACATTACTTAAGCATCTATGTTTTCCCCTCTTGAAAACATCAGAGCAAGTAATTCCTCAAGTAACTCAGCTGACTTCTTGCTGATGCAACAGACCTCGTTTTTGCTCCAGAGATTCAGACACAGAAAAATATCCTATTCAACATTTTTTAATTTTTAAACTGGAGAAAGGAAATACTGTGTGAAACATTTTCACCTAAATACTTAATTGGAAGTCAACATAAATAGAAGACTGGCATCAACCTACTTAACAAGAAACATGACTGGCTCACTTGATATTTTCTTCACTAAACATGGAAGTTTCTTTCAGAAAGCAAATTTTTTCCTAGACTATTTTTTTTTTATTTTATAAAAAGAGTAGTTTTCATTATTCTAGAACCAAAACCTGGAAGTGGCCAAAGCAATGTCTGAGAACATAAAAGTTTAATCATTTAGGAGCTCAGGTAGTGACAGCCTATCCACTTCACCAATTGCATTAAGACAAATCTGCCCACGCCGTATTTGTGGATAGACTGTTTGGCCCCTAATACTCAACTTGGACCAGTTTAATGTTTCCCTGGCTGGTCCACTGTCATGCCCATCTGTCGGAGTGGCGTAGTGCCCATTCACAAGGTAGAATGCCAGTTTCAACCAGAGTATGGATACTAACCAAAGATCAGTTTAGGAGGAAAGCGTATTGGATGTAGCTAATGACACCTTATTTACAGACAGCCTCCTGGTGTCAAGCAGTGCCAAATTAAGAACACATGCTACATTACAAGGATCACATCTGTTAACAAATATTGGCACTTTGTCACTGGCATCTGCCTCTTTTGTTAATCCGCTTCAGTAGTGAAAAGGCTGCCTCAGAAGAAGAGGTGTTTAGGCCTCATCCTACCAGCAAATCACAGATTTACTCACCAAGAAGTTCCCAATAACAGGCTGAAGTCTGTCAGCGTTACCCCTCTGTACATCTCTTCCCAGGGGTCAGCGATGCCCTGGAAAAAAGCTGTGAAATTACAGAATGAAAATACCTATTCAAATGAGGTTTTGCATGTGTTTGAGGGTTTGTTAAGCCTATTGTCATCCTGTCAGCAACAAGAAGAACATGATTGTTGTAAAGAGTGGCAACTAATAAAAAGGGGAGAAATTACTGCACATTCCTGGAATAGCTGAGTTTGCTACGTAAGTAAATGACTGATTTACACACCTCAGTCCAAATGAAAACATAAAACAGGAGAGTGTCAAATGTTATGCCCTTTGTTGACACTCCTTTGCTGTTTCATGCTGTGTTTCACCTTTCTTTTTTTTTTTTTTTTTTAAGTTGAACAGTATGGATGTACTCCAGCATGGCCAGTACAGAAAGCCTTCTGTACTGAAGTCATGTGACTAAAGCAATTTCAATTTTAAGATTTTTTCCAGCCTCCACCATAACAACAAACTGGACGTGTTCACCATTTATGACTACCACTGTAACCCCCTGCCAGAGCCTGGGCTCACAGTCCTGAGCAAGCAGTTTGCCATGAGTCATGCCATGGACAGTAAGTCCAGAAGTTGCCAGCCCTTGCTGGCAGTCTCAGCAGTGCTCAGTGTGGCTGGGGAGGAAGGAGGGGGGCTGGCTCCCCGTCCAAGCCTGTAGGAACATATATGACCCCTGGGGGCCCCTCCCTTTTGGGAGCTGCTGCCACACCTCCTGTTTTGCTGGTTAGAAGGCAATGGGATCTGCACTCCCCACAAGTCTCTCATTTACTCTTTGTCCAGGAGAAAGAAAGCAAGGACACATGATTCTGTATGATTCTATGAGGATGAGACCAAGGCTGGTGGTAAAGGTATCATGGTAGACATAGCAGGAGCAGGGCACTTATACTCACCTCATTTCAGGTATCTCACCTTGGTGAAGAGACCAGGACTCTATTATTTTTGCTTTGTTGACGAAATGTAATTGCCTGGCTAACCACACTGCAGCACAGTGCACCACTACAGGTAATTTATAATAGGATGGGAAGCTCTTGGTCTGAATTATTCGGTAACAAGCAGCTTTCACTGGAGGTAGCTTGAAGGACTAGCTCAATTTTATTGAACAGGTACCAAAAATATCAGTCCTGAAGAATCTCTTTTTTGTTGGTTCTAGAAAGGAGAAACTACACGTGCACCCTTCTAGGACACCAAAAGTCTGGAAACAGGGTGATGTTATTGGGAATCAAATGAAGTGTTTTCACTCCTTAGTCAGATGCGGCTATGATCAATAAATCTCTGCCTAAGAAGTACTACCAGGTATTATCCTTTAGTTCACATCACCTCCGGTGCCAAACTGTCTGGCTTTAGCTCTTTTCTCTGAAAAGAGTTGCCTTTGGCCACCTTGCTCTTTCAGTTATACTAACTAACCATGCCAGCATCAGTATTGCGAGCTGGTTGTATTTTAGTGCAGTTTATTTTGGTAGCATTCCCAGTGAGGGCACAGTGCTCCTCAGGAAGCATTGAAGTTAAGATGGCCTAAATCTTCAGTCTTCCTGTGCTATTAGATCAGCTCTGTCCTGTACTTCATCAGTAAACACTGACCTTTATAGAGGTTCAACTTCAGGCTTCAGAGTGAGCTAGATGGACCATGTGAAAACTACTCTCTCCTACAACTATGAAACAGACATTTTTGTACACTCTTACTAAGAATAAGATGTAAAGCAAGTGGTTTGTTTTCTTAGCACTGTTGGATACAGACCACATATGATCATTGAATCCACCATGCTCCTCAGTGGCACTGCAATGTTTCACTTGCCAGCCAGTAACAGTTTAACCAGTCAGGATACACAAAAAAGAGACTGAAGATTTTGTTGAAAGATCCCAGGAAGTTATAGTTACCATGGCTATTAGAGATGATTCCTTCGTCTTCCTTCATAGCAGCATGCCTTGAGCACAGACTCCACATAGAAACATGCAATTAGATCAGAAGAAGCAGTTATCTTACTGCATGTAAATCATGAGAGTTCCCCAAACATCTCCAAACCAGTTGTTAGCCCATACACCTGCAAAGTTTCAAGACAAAGAGGCACACATTAAGAGAGGTATTTAACAACAATTAAAAAAAAAATTATGTACTGATTGATTAGTCCTGGAGGCCTGAATAAAGTCTAGCTTGTCGCAACCTATTCCTTCAAAAAATAACATATATACTGATACAAACATCGGTCTCCAGCTTGGCTGGTGGATTTATTTTGCTTAAATAGTCTTGAAGCACCAAATGACATTTGCAATAATGTCATAGGGAGAAAATGTTTAACTGCCTCCTGGATTTACCTGGCATGTGAAAGATGTATTTCTAAAGATAACGATAATGATATTCCATTTATACATCTCCTGTCATCCAAATTAATCCTTCGGTTTCGCTAACTACACAGGAATATCCTTACCCATAAAGCCACAGTCAGTGCTGGAGACTAACAGCTTAAAATAGGAAATAAGAATTTCACCCACTTGGCAGCCAGTGTCTGAACCACGAGAGGCACAACGTGATTAACCACAGTTCAGCTTCTGACCTGGGTGTGTCCCTGGCATGGTTGTTGCAGGCTGAGCACACATATCCTCAGGATCCAGCTCTCACCCGCCCATGTGGGTGGCAACCCCAGCAAAGACGTCATTTACAAAGAGTTCACCTAAGTCAATGCTACTTAACCTGGTAAGAAAGTGAAGTCTGTTCAAACGCCAGAGCACTTCCCAGCACACGTAATGGTTCCAGTACAAACCCTGATGTGTCTGCTTCTTGTTCACCAGAGAAATGCACTGGAATCACTGTTAAGAGTGATACGTGTGGCTGTGGAGACCAGGTTATGCCACTTAATTTTAGACACATACTTACTAGAAGTCTCATTACTCAAATGCTTTCTCTAGAGGATGTATACCTCCAGAAGGCATTTCAAGTCTTAGGTCAGTTACACTGCCCTTTTTAAGTGTTTCACCCTCCCCCACAACTAGAGAGAAAGCCAAGGGTGATGTCCAAGGGTGATGTAGTCTCCTCAGATAGATCCTTAATGCTTGGTGGCAGAAGTCACTTTCCATTTGATGCATCTAGTTCCGAGAAGCAAAACAGTGTTTCCTGGCTAGTGAGGGATCAGAAAATACCTGCTTATCTAGCCCTAAATGCCCTTTCAGGGTTCCTGTCTGGTCAGTCAGTCCAGGTGGGCTGTCTCCTGCCCTCTGCAGCCCTGGCCCCGAGGAGGCTGCATGGATGAGCTGTTAGCCTGTCAAGACGGCTGGAAGCCCTGGCAAATCCTCCCAAGCAGGCTACTGTCAAGGAACCAACACAAACATAAGAGAAGGTTTTGCCTCTAGTACCGTGATGGGTCTCCACAGGTGCCTGGCCACACAGGCCTACTGAGACTTTGCAGTAACTGAGGTTTTTGCTCAATAAAGTACTAATGCTGACAGGACTGCTTGAAAAACAGTAGTAATAGGAAAAAAAATAAAAGAGAAGGGCTAATAGACAAGTGAACCCATTAATGTTTTATTCCTTTACAATAACATAAGAATTTAAAATACTAATTTACATACATTTAAAAGGCTAAGGATAGACGATAGATGCTGCAGGGTGTGATTTCTACAAACCTGAAATAATATAACCACCTAAAACCAATTCATATTTCTTAGTGGAATAAATTCTTAAAATTCTTTCAGAAAGTCTCATCAAGCCAAACAACGTTCCAGCTTCCAGTCTACCAAACAGAACTGGAAACTTATGTCAGAGAACACTGTTATGGAAATGATGTGCATGTATCGTCACTTCTGTGGAAAAAGCCTGCTTTCAAACATTTTATCAAATGCTGCCCTCTAGCGAACAGATGGCTTTCAGATGAACACGCACAGACTAGAATAGTCCTCTGGTCAAAATGAACTTAACTAAAATAACCAAAGTACGTACCGACCGAGACAAAAGAGTCAGATGAAATGTCTGGATCATAAGCAGCAATTCTTACATTGTTACGTTATTGCTGGTGATGTTGCTTCCCCCCTATTATTTTCAAAGCGTCTGTATTCAGTGCATTTAGCCATTACAATGTGTTCTGTATCCTCCACACCTCCAGCAACTTTCCATATCGCAAAGCTCCATCAGACATTTCTATTTCATATACTCATGTTTTAATGATATGTTTCTCCCTTCCTGAAACTCTCCATCATATTACAGGTGGCCTGTTTGGAATTAAATTCCGAATGTTAAATTAACCTGCAAGGTAACAGAGCTCAATGGCATTGTATGGATACCTGAAAGTATGTAAGAAAATAAAGGAGCAGTGAAAAATATCTATCGGCATGCTCGATTCATACTCTTTTTTTCTCTTTTTTTCCATGAAAGGGCTATCTCCCATGCTTCACTTGCTTACACTAAATTTAAGCTTCTGCTTCTTACCCATTGATGAAAAGAACTGCTCTAACAAACTGACTCAGAAAAAAAGTGTGAAAATTCACATAATCCACATCAAACCATGTTTAAAAAAGCACAATACAAACTAAGCCTCTCCAGTTCCCACTATAGCATGCATTTAATAGATTACAACCTGTTAACGTTTACATAAGCTCAATATTTTAATAACGTTGATTTTATTTCTTCATCAAGTAGTAATTTCACCCATTAAGGTAGAATTAGTTGCCTTATAGTTTATGAGAAGCATTTAAGTAGAGGGGTTTGTTTTTCATGGGATAATTTTCTTGTAAGTGCACACTGGTTATATGCTCTAATGCTCAACTTTCCTCCTTTAGCATATTGCATAAGCTAAACAGGTTCTTTCAGCAATAAAAGAATAACCCACCATTTATCACTGAAGTCCAAAAAGCTGTGTGTAATGGGGTCACAACGAAACACTTCTTTAAGGCTGTGCCTGCAGTATTTTCTTGAACTACAGAACATTTGTGTTTGATTAAAAGGTATATGAAACAAAACACCTAACATTAAAAATTACTTTTAGAGCTGCTGCTACCAAATAGATATTCTGCCGAGTACAGCAGGCAGGCAGTCATACAAATTAGTTTGAAGCCTCAACCTTCAATTCATCTTAGTAACACACCGATTCATAACATGTGAGGTATCAGTGTTCTGTGCATGGGAAATAGCCAGATCTTGACAGCTGCTAGAGTATTTTTTTAATTCCACACTACCAACATGGTGCAAGATTTTCACTGCAAAGGAATACCATGCCAAAGAATGGCAAGATTTCAGAAAAGCTGGCAAATTTAAGGGCATCCTGTTCTCAGTGGCTATCCTCACACCGCTTTGAGAGATCTGGCTTTTATAAGATGCTTGGTACTTACCTCTTAAACAAATATTCTCCTTTCAAGCTTCTCACACGAAACACTATACAACAGAGATGCATGATGCCAGGCACATTTTTTGAAACTGTTGGTCTGACTCCTTTGATTTTTATCTTTATACCTACATCTGAAAGAGCCAGAAATGGGGAGAGAGGACAGGGGAGAGGGGGGAGAAAGGGAGAAGATGATATTTAAAAAGACAAAAAAAATTGAAGTTTTGGTTCAGATTATTTAATGCAAAATACAAATCACCACCATGTAAAATTATCTTCTAGGTGTGTCAAAATTGGAGCTTTATACCACGCAAGTAACTGCTGAAGGTGCTGTGAAGAAACACTGCACTGACAGTGTCTGTTCATTCACAAACCGCATGGGCCACTTAGTCCTTAGGCTTCTGACATGACTCCACTGAGGGCATTTTTCACGGGACTATGCAGGAACATAGTTGCATCACTGGAACTAAAGCCAGCAAGAGATAAAATATATACAAAATACTGCCTAAATACAGAAAATTCTCTAAGAGCGCCAAGCAAGTGCAGGAATCATTTTCAGTTTTGACAAAAGACTGCATTTGCCTTCCTTTCATCCTGCCTTCTAGGCAAGAAGAGTTTTCTCCTTCCCCAAAATGACAGTTTGCTTACTCTCCAGTGAGCGTGTATATGACCAGGATTTGAGGGACAAAGATGGCTGGATGCATCATTAGCTCTGCTTGGTAAATACCTAGTCCTGGCAGAGACAGCGAAGAAAACGCTGATCCATTGCTCCCCAAACGCCCACTAAAAGGCATCCATAGACTGCACTGTAGACTTAAACAGACTTCATTATGGCATATGAAGATTAATTAACTCCATAATTTGTGTAATGTGAAAAGTACTGGCATCCTGCACAATGAAGCAAATCTGAATAAATAGGGCTTTGCTCCTGCAGAAAGACTCTGAATGCAATGGGATGGGATGCATGCACCCAGCCCTGGCTGCATCTTACCCACCTTAGCGGCTGGGTACAACTTGAGCCACACAATATGCAGGGCGGCTAACCCCTACTGCCAGTTCTTGTGATTTTATTCCAAATTACATCACTTTTAGATAAATTCCAGCCTGTGGTTCTCTGTCAACACATAAGGGTCGTACGAAGACTGAATCAGTGCCGAAAGAAGGGAGGGCTATGCTGGAAATGATTCTGCTCAGTTTGTGAAGTAGCTCCGTTAAAATTTGTCTCCAGGAAGCTACAGCCCCCTACAACTGTGCTCTCTGTTATCCAAGCTCTGCGACTTACACACAACTTCTGCCATTCTCCCCTGCCCAATCAGGCATGGATCTGCCACTGCCCGTGAAACTTACATTCATTAGTTTGACAGTAGGGCCCTGGGCAGAACCATGTACCCAACTCAATATCCACCCCCTCCTCGAGCGCGGAGAGCTGCAGGAAGAGCTGGAGACTGGGAAGTCCTCGTTCCTCTACTCTATTCTGCACACTTTCTGTTTCCTATGTGATTAGCACAAAACTTGTAAATCCAATTGGTGCTGGGCTTCTGTGCTAGCCACACACCTGCTGATTCCATAATCTGCCCGTGCACAGAAACTTCACTGGAGTTAGGGAGATATTTTCCTTCCTGAATGACACCAACTGCAAGTTATGCCACTGCTCACAGAATCACTAGTTAGAAGACACAGAGAAAGTTCATATCCCACAACCAAGCATTCAGGTGCTCTGCATGTTTCAAAGGAGCACATCACAACAGCACTGGATGTGGTTTAACTAACCTGGGTTAAATTCACACCAGAAGCTGCAATTAGATTGATTTTTCTAAACATTTCCGTAAGAGCATCAAATGCGTCATCTCTCCATCTGCACCAAGACAACTTCCACCCCGACAGCTCTGCAGCACAACCCAGATGAGGTTGAGAGAATGGTCTTCCTCTGATACCTACTGTGCACCTGGACTGCACATCCCAGACCTTTTGAGTGTCATATCTGCTCAAGACTCCCTAACCAATCTGTTTATCCCTGTAAACACTGGAGATCAATTTGCCTAATCTAGGCAAATCTGAGAAAAGAGAGGCCAAATCAGAGGTTAAATTCTAGCTCTCCAATATTTGTGTCAGAGATCCAAAGTATATCAAAAGTTACTTTTTGCACATCATTTCCAAAGTTTGTTTGTAAAAAAACCCATGATGCCAATAGCTGGTTAAAAAAATTCAACATCCCTCCTCATACATGGTGGATTTTCAGTAATGACACACGTAGGCAGGCACCTTATACAATTCACTGCTGACCTTATGCTTCCACATCTGCTCAGCTGCTGTCTGTTGCCTACTGTTTGCAATGGAAATCCATGATACGCCTCTCAACTGGCAGCATTCTGGCAGGCACAGTACATACTTGGCATGGTTTAGGGCAGAGCTCCTCCCACCAGTTGGGGTCATATGCTTTTCTCCATTCTAATTTACACAAGTAGACTGACCAACTCTTCAGAATTGGCTTCAGGTTGCACAGATGAAATGTATTTATGCTTATAATATGCAGCTATTAAAGTCATATAAAAAAGTAATATAAAATAAAAGTGTTTTTCTCCTGTAAAAGGATATCTAAATTATAGTTATACAAATATCTATTTAGGTGATTACTGAGACAGTAAAATCATCACTGTAAAATAGCTATTGAGTACCCAATCCTACTTCCTCTTGAAAGAGTGACAAAACTCCCCTTGATATCAGCGCAAGAAACTCTGAAATATAAAGAGCCACTGCGTGTCAACTATGTTGTCGTGTTAGTATTTTCCAATTAGAAACAAAATAATACAAAAAGAGAAAATAAATCTTATTACACGCTCTTCTTGGCTTTGCTTATTAGTCCCCCATTGTTTTCCTGGGAGACCCGTCATCTTTTTAAAGCCAACAGCCATATGTTGACTGTTGTCTCACTTTTACAATAGACAAATACAGACTTGTTTGAAAATTTACTTAAAAAATGCTCCCAGGTTAAGACCTTGTATGCCAAGTTTCAGCCCAGAGCGAATTTTTACGGCCAAGTTATAAACCCTTGAAAATAGGAAACTAACACTGCAAGGATTTAAAATAATAGAAAATGTTTCACATAATATAAATCTATAAGCAGAGTATTATATTTAAGTCTTAAAATCTACATAGTTGGATTATCTTATATCTTGACAATCATACTAAGTAATCTTGCCTCCTATCCCCTTCCTTTGATTCAGTGTTTCATTCTTATGCATTAACAATGCTCTGGGCCATAAAATACTGTATTAATATTAGTTTGTCACAGTAGACTAAATTTAGAACAACTCATTAATATGGGAGAGTAAAAGGCATTCTGCCAGGAGTGTGAGTGACTCTATAAGCTCTTAAGGCTATAAGTTATGCAGATATGCCACTTGAACTAGAGAGCTAGCAATTCTTTTTGTTACTAATAAGAGATTCTATTAGTTGAAGCTGATTCTATTTCTAATTAAGAAATGTGGAAAAAGACAATTTTACCATTGGATGCATCTCTGATGTGTAGCCAGAATAAGCCATACATCATCTTTCCCTGCTTTCTGGTCAGACAGGATCAGTGGCACATGCACAGAATGAATTTTCCCCTGCAGTATACAGGAAAACACAACTGCGCTATAGTATATTCTTCAGTACATTCATAATCCGTGCATCCAGAAGAAAGTCCAGCAATCAGAGCTGTTTCAAAACAAATCTCATAATGTTTAGAATTGCCCCAGTGAAGAAAGTTTTCATTTTTCACAAATACAGTCTTTCATTTGTATAGTTTCATGCCAGTAATGCCTTCTCAAAGGTTGTCAAATATTAATTTTTTTAAATTTAGTCCCTTGCTAAGCTACAAATATTCATGTTTAACACCAAGTAGCAGTTCAGGGGCTGACAACAGTATGTACCTTTTGAATGATGCATAGAAAGCAGCAGTTAGCACAAAGACAAAGCCACCAGATTGGTCTCAGGGAAACCCAGTGTCTGAATTTTTCATGATTCCTCTAGCACTTAAAGAATAAGAAACTGGCTACTACTGTTGGGAGATCAGCGTTGTGAAGGTCAGAGCCCAAAAACATGCAAGTGAATCAGGTTTTGCCTGGGGAAACTGAAAAGGGATTTAAGCTGCTTAAGAGAATTATAAAGATTTTTTTAATGTATTTTACAAACACTGTAGTAGCTGAACAATAGATATAAAAATGAGGAGAGAATCATATCCACCTACTATTCATTGCCTGTAAGTCCCAAAAGACAGAAAAAAGACCTTTTCTTTATGTCTGAAGGCTTAAAACTTCTAGAGATCATTCTTTTTCTTATAGACTTCCCATTACCCTCCTTTTGCCTTTTAAGAATTGCAACTACCTCAGAAAAAAATTGATAAATGGGAAGTGTATGGTAAATGCAATAATTCCTCTATGCTTACCAAAATGCAGCTGCAATAAAGTGATGTCTTAATTGCTCCACAGCCCAGTGACTTGTGTATGTGCTTATTTTCCATGGCAGACAAACTTCACTTGATCTCATAATTATTTCTAGAAAGTATAAATCGATTCCAGGAGGGAAAAGAAGAAAAACAAAATAAACCGCTTAGAAGAACATTACACTGTTTAAGCAACTGACGGCTTCACCTGTCATCATCTAGTTAAGCTCTTAATGAGTTATTTTCTATTCTTGGTCACATCTGATTTTTTTTTTTTAAATATAAGTCCCTTTGAACAGCTGGGAGTTACAGCATCCTTTGATCACGGTATTCTGAATTTTCAGTCAAAATGAGGACATTGTTGTCCTTACTTGGGCTATTTTTACAAGTGTATTTCTTCAAGTATGTTTTTGGGCATTATTTGCAGGCATACAAGGAAGCTGAACAATTAATGTATACATTTTTACATAAATGTTTATAAATTTAGTAAAGGGAGAAAGCTTTGCCACAAGAAACCTCAGCTCTTTTGAAGGCAGTTTTCTAATGATGACCCTTGGCATGCTAGCCCACATGGGATTCCTCCGAGAAGAGTCTGATGAAAATTAGTCTATTCTCATTTCAAACAGAATTTTGCTGAAGTCCTGATCAGAGCATCAGCATGGAGTCCAGGGAGACAACACACGCTACTTGATTCACTCCGCAGCCTCCCTCTCCTGGTAATTGTTGCAGGAACACATAGTGACAAGACTATAGGATGTGAGGGGTCTGGATGTACTCAGGCTGTTACTCTCTGTTTAAAGATTTAAACCATCAGGGTATGATAAGGCTTTTTGATGTTCATTGAACATGGAGCTTGGGTACAGAAGAAGGGGAAAGGGCTTCACCGGAAGGCAATCATCTTTCAGAGCCACAGTAAGACTGAGAGAGGTGGGAAAATCTCAGTCTCAGCATAGACATGGAACAAAGGGAGATGAAAGGGCTAGGGTGAAGAAGGGGCCAGATCTGGCTGTGAGGCAGAACTTGCACTAAAAGATAGTTCGATGCCTTAAAAAGCAGAAAAAACATTTAGTGTTCTTGCTCCATTAACATACACTTTTGGCTAAAATTTAACTATTCTGCACATTTTTTACAGTTTATGTTGACACTAGGTTTAAACAATGCCTCTGGCTTATTTTGAAATTATTTAATGAATGTACTTTGTCAGATGAACATCATTTCCTAATTATACAGAAAAGTATTAAATGATGAGCTATTTTAAAGAGTGGATACAATCTTTTCTTTCCTAAGGGACAAACAAAAACAAGCTGGTGTCATACACTGCTGTAAAACGTGCATGAGGGGGGTGGGGGGTGGTGGACACAGGAATTTTCCTTGTCTTAACAAAGCAAGATCTATACCTAGGTGTCTTAAGACAAACATGAAGCGATATTACCATCACCAGGTAAGGGTGATACACTACCGTTTTGTCACCCAGGAGGGAATGACTATTTCCAAGGATAATTAAGGGCCTAATCCTGCACTATGAATGGTGATGAGTACTTTTGACTCTCATTAGCTTTAAAGAGAGATGAGAGGAATCGGTGGTTCACAAGATCAGGCTCTAAAATGAAAGAGAGATTTGAAGGAGTCATCTGCACAATTTCATACACTAGGAAGAAGAGAAAGATGGTTTGATCTGAGCATCACTTCTATGCTCTGGGAGTTTCACAGCACCTCCACTGTACAGCACTAATTTTGTAGGTCCAACAGGCATTTGCCAGCATTAGCTGCTCTGAAATAAGAGGGAAGGTAAAGGATTCACGCAGAAGGCTGAGTGTTAAGGTGATCAAAGTTTGAGATACAGGGATTTATTTGCACCTTTCTAGCTAAGAAACACTATCTGCTTTTTTATACTAATCTCAATGGGCCAAATTTATCCTGATGTAACTCAAAGCGTATCAGAAGAATTACTGCAGAGATAAAGTGGACCCAGTCTCCCTGTGATGTTATTTATAATCTGTATGTTTTGCTCTATAACAGTATATATAGTTAGAGGGTTGCCTGACTGCAGTCACTTACAAGAGTGCAAAAGTCTGTTGACTTCAGAAAGTTAATTCTGAGTTTGATAAAGGAGATTCACATCAAAGCAGTAACAAAGGCTATTCCTAAAAGTCATTCCTACATATTCACTGATGTCCTTAACTTGGCATTAAGAGCTGTATTAATACATTAGCCTGTGCATTCTCCTTTACGTCTGAAGTCTAACACTCTTTTTCTAACAGGTAAATGCCTTATATGCACCTATGTGAAACAACTCAGTTCTGCAGTGTGCACTATGAACAGTCTGCTTCTGTGAAGGCGCTTCGCACGTACACATTTGGAATCCAAGGCTGGTCTTTTCAGAAATATTTAAGAGACTTCCGTATCTAAGTCCTACTGGACAACAATGAGACTTGTCTTCCTACATTAGTTAGGTTTTCTGAACATTATCCAGTGTGTTTCAGCCAGAGTTAGCTGTTTCCCAGCTAAAGCTTTGAAAAATCTAGCCAACAAAACAACAATGCCACAAAGCCAACACCAGCTGTGTAAATGACAGTCCTTCCATGATCAGTCCACTTAGCAAATGGTAAAACCTTTAAAAAGCGATTACTCTCTAGCCAGGACCCTCTCTAGACTTTGTATGAGGAAAGAGACACTCAAGGTAATGCATGGATGCCCCATGTGGCAGCCCAGATAAGGTGCACCAAACTCGTCAACTTCCATTCAGAAAGGAATGGGACATTATCCAGAGAAGCGTATGTATGAACTTGTCTGTCATCTTCTATGATGATTTAGTATAAAAAATTTTTCTTCATTCTGAGAAAGAAAGGAAGTATGTTCACCTTCTGTCATTATTATAAACAGTGTGAATTGAACAGCCAACCCAAGTACCTTTCAGGAAGCTACAAATAAGACCAGAAGATGCTGCTATGCCATCCGAGTCTCTGCAGGCATATTTGATGTGATGTTTACATAATAGCAGTTGCAGGAAACAGAAGCAGAAGAACAGTAATTTTTTTTTTTTTTTAATGGAAAATGTATTCCCTTTCTTTCATTTCCTTTAGTTGCTGCCACACGACATATTCATCTGCAGCCATCAAAGAAATTATGCATGGAGCAGTAGCTCACCCAACCCCCTGTGGCTTCAGCTGACACTTGAGAAGCTAGGATCCAAAATGCAGTCCCTTGCCTGTCCTAGTTTTGCCATACAGCACTCCTTCCTCAGACAAGTTAAAAATGCAACCCTGTACGAACTGACAACCAACAGCACTGAAGAGGGCCAAAGTTTGCATGATTCATCGCAGTCACCACAGGTACAAAATTTATAGGAACCAAAAAAGCCACAGAGGGATTGACAGCTGCAGCCCATGGCTGGAGGAAGCAAGTTCTGTAAGCACAAATTTAGCCTGATTTCTGGTGACACAGTCAATTGTGGAATAAATGTTATAATAGACACACGCTGCCACAAGAACAAAAATTGCACCAGTTGCTTTTATGTTATTATACTTCCGGGTGCTCTCACAAAAACTTTCCCCAGAAAATCAATAAAGCAGATTGTGCCCAGCAGTCACCCATTACAGAATTAAATCCATATGCCAACACGAAACAATGAAGAAAACAAAACTAACAAGGGATCCATTTGGCTTTGTTTGACTTTGCCTGCCAGAGAATGAGAATGCAAGGCGGGGTGTAATTTAATGCAAACCCTGGCCTATCCTGGTCATGCATATGACTGACCCTCGGGGCAAGACCATCAATTTTCTATTAAAGATCAGAGAGTTGACATATCAAAGTCAACATCTAGCTGAATAACTGCAGTAACTTGATAATAATTCTTTTGTGGATTTCAGAGTGGCTTTTCAGTAAAGTAACAGAAAGGTAGCAGTTTTCAATCCTGACCCAACAAGATCTGAATATGAAATAAAGGATTTGAGCTTGATCTCCCCATGATGTGAGGATGAATGTTCTGGTAAATGTTAACTTAGTGCTCTGAATAGCTCAGTAATAGATGGGTTTAGGCAGTAATAGGTTTAAAATGTCAACTTATTGAATAATAATTTCATGTTGTACAAATACTACATGTAAGAAGGGATTTGTTTTGCAAATTTTGAAATAAATGAATGGATTTGTGATGTCCTTCACTGTTCTGGTCAGAATGTTATACTGAAACAGAAATTAGTTTCGCCACAATAATTTCCTTCATTGTTTCCCTGCCATTATTCTGAGTATGTGTCATAACTCACGAGTCTTGTTTACTCCTTACCCCTAAGTAGTTTGATGTATGTTTTGGCCCCCACGACAAGAATGATAATTATTCAGTGTGTAAATAAATAACAAGATAGAAAAAAGGAAACAGGATGTTTTTAAAAAAAAAATTCTGCCACCCAAACCAAGAAGGACGGTGTTAAAACATCATTCCATCATTTACATTCAAACAATTCCTACTGAACTCTTACTGAAGCAAGCTCCAACATAACCATTAGATTCTGAAGCAATGAGAATCCAGCGTGGCCCGACTCCTAACCCATGGATGGAAGCACTCAAGCTGCTCCCTTTATCCTATCACATTATTTCAGCCATTGCCTCCTGTGTGGGCACTGATGTTAGGCAACCTGTAAAGCACTGCTAGCATACTTGGGAAGATGATGTCAAGCAATTGACCATATGGCATTTTGGAACATAAATGCATTCTGGGGGCCCTTTTATTTTTTAATTATGTTTTTCTTATTCTCAGCTTGCTTCCATCCAAATCCTGCACTGAACTGCCATTTATGTACACTTTCACACTTACGTAAGCGATTCTCATTTTAGCTTACATAAATTGGAACCCACTACACTTAAACGGATACCAAATTACCTGTGGCTGAATCCTAGCCGTTTCGCCTTTCTGGCTGACCCTAAAACCATTAGTTGATCTTTAACTGATTCATCAAGAACCAAAGACATAAACTGAGCCAAAACTGTTCAGAAATTTTTTCTTTATGAATCAGTTGATAGGATAACAAGAAGGGTTAGCTAAGCTTAAGCTATTTCTTCTACTTCCTCTTGATGAGTGCCAATAGCTGCGTGGCTCATTCCCCAGCAAGAACCCATGCCAACCAAAGCCCTGTCTTCCAGACCTGCTGGAGGACTGGTGGTTGCGCCTGCTGTACTCTATTATTCCATGGCCTATTTTGCACAAATAGCTTTATGTGTTCAGATTTACTTAAAACTCCCAAAGAAGCAGAGGACTGTGAGTGAAGGGGACTTCAGACAGTCAAGTGACAAGGGCACACCTCAGTTAAGTATGATGCTGTTTTTTTGCTTCTGGACCCCAAATTTCTTGGCCACAGGGTTAAATAAGTTTTATGCTTTAGCCCAGAAAAAAAGCTGTAGTTGCAAGCAAAGTGATTCTGTCTACATTGTCCTATGCTGAAAGAACCAAGAGCCTAAATTCCTGAGAAGATGTGCCCCAACCACTCCTCGGAGGAAATAGTAGCCTGAAAGGCAGACCCTGCTGGGACACATAAAGGTTGGAAGCATCCAGCCATTTCTATGGAAACTGGCTGCGATACCATAAAACAAAAGGTGATGATTTCTGTACAAGATCAGGCACAAAGAAGAGAGGAGAGGCTGGGCTGTGGAAAGTATCTCTTCACTTTCATGCAACTATCTTAGAGAACAATATAAGGATTACAGGAAATCATAAGCCAAGTAAACTGCTTTTTGAATAAGTATTTTCCGCTTACAAGGCTGCCCCAAGGCAAAAGTTGCTCTTTAAACAGAATTTGATTTTCAGGGCAAATTTACAATTATAATTAGCTGCAACGAGCAGCCAAACCCAGAGGGAGGGCTGTGTTCAAGTCCTAAGTACAGTTCCTCATGATCTGGCAGCTTGTTCAAGAGCCCTCGCCTTGTCATCTGCCCCCAAGTAACACCCTCCAGACAGCTTGTGGGTCATGCTGACAGGGGGACTCCTGCCCTCCCAGAAGGAAGAGAGAGTGGAGCTGGGGACACTGGTTGGAAACAAGTACAAAAATCAATAAAGCATTTTAAAGCTGATCATAGAGGTGACCAAGGTCTTGAAGAAACCAGCAGCACAAAGTAACTTGAAAAGTTATCAAACTGAACCCTCAACTCTTGCTTCAGCTTTGCCTGAGGTCACCTTAAGTCAATTCATAGGCATAGCACTTCAAACTGGGGAAAAGGGGGAAAAAAACCACAAAACAAAACAGAAACCCCACAAACAAAAACTCAAACAACAAAATACAACAAAGCAGCCCCAGCTGGCTCACGGAAGGGTCAGTTCTGAGAAGACAACACAATTTTAGCCCAAGATGTGCCAAGCTATACCTGAAATTGTGACCTTGCAGAGAACATCAAGATGACACAAGGCCCCAATTAGTATCTTCAGCATGAACCAAAGAGCAGAAAGAAGCCTGAATAATTAGTTACCCTCAGGTAACCAGCCTGCAGGTAATGCAGTTACTGCCTTCATATTCGGACCAGCGCTCCTGCTCTGGCAGGAGGTCCCTTCCAACCCCTGACATTCTGCGATTCATTTCACAAATGAAAATTCAAATGTTTAGATCTTCCACAAAAAGAGATCTAAGCCAGTATTATAGGTGGAAATAAAGTGAAAGCTTCTCATTCTCAAACATATGAGAGTCGAGTTGCTAGACTGATACTACCACTGACAAGTCAGGCTAGTGGAAATGCGATGTCACAAGAAGCTGAATAACTTAACTTGGAGCAGTTAGTGGGCAAACCTTGGGGCAGGAGTAGTAAACAGCCATGACTGCGACACTTTCTGGAGTGGACACATTCACCTCTGAAAAGACCCCAACAGGCTTCGAATTTGGAAAGAACGTATGCTCTAGTCAGTGCTTTCAGTGCCCAAGCAAAGGGCAAAACTGTAGTTAACTCAACTGCAAAGACTAAACGACCTGAAGCTTTCTCTGTCAGGATGAAAGTAAGCACGAAGCAGATACCTGGGTGCTTAGAGTTACATCCCAAGTGCTCTGCAGGAATACTTTGCCTGAAGTCAAAGACTGATCTTGGAACTAATTATAGAGTTTACAACATCTACAGAAGAGGTGATCTTAAGGCCCGATGGAGTGTCATTATCCAAAGAGCAACACTGCTCAAACAATTGTCAGCCAAGCTTAGGAAACCTTTCCCTCCACTGACAAGAACATCTGGATAGTGGGATCTGCCTTGGAATAGAATCTCTTACAGGACAGTTCAGCCAGCATACAAAAAAACCCAGACGACAGAAGGAGAAGGGAAATCAAACTCACATTATCATCAAGTCACAGGATTAGCTCCTCTATAGAATAGTTCTGGGTTTTTTTCCCCAGGGTTTTGGCTTTATCTTTTCAAGTCAGAATGTGATTTTTCTTGTAAGCAAACACTTTTCCAAAGACTGAACACTTGCCACGGCAGAAAAGGTTCAAAACAAAATCTTTTTTAAAAGCAGCGAAATAGCTACATAAGACAGTCAGCCCCAGCAGCTCTGCGATGCGGGCAAGGTTCTCCAAGAATGCGGAATTTAGGCCACACGATGTACCCTGGCCACGTCCTCCAACCTCCACAAACACGCCTGTTTTGTAATAGAGCAGCCTGACACTTGAAGGCTAGTTATTAGTATCCAGAGGCTTCCCTGCCTTGTTCATAGTACATATGCAAGTTTCATCCTTTGGCAGAATCTAACCTTTATTTTTTCCACTCTTGAAAATAAAGCCGATGTCAAGGGGGCAAGGCCTGCAGTGCCATCTTCCTCCTCTCTGCCCACCACGTGCAGAGCCCAGGGCAGCACCGCGGAGTCACAGATTTGCCCTTACAATGAGAAGCACGGGAACAGCTCTGAGGCCAGCCCCAAGGACGTGAACGTGTTGTTACAGGTGCAAGTTTGGGTACATCTGCCGGGGCTCTGGGTCAGGGAAGCTGTAAGGCTAGCATTTAGCCTGCTTGTTTAAAGAATCCATAGACATTAAACAGCATCCTTGACAGTACATGAAAAGCAGGTACCAAGTATTATAAAATTGATACAGGATGCCACACAGCTACCAAAAGAGCATTCAAGATACAGAGGAACATAAATTGCACAGCTGAAATCGTCAAGCCCTATTTTTAGCTGCAACCTTGTAAAACCCACATTCACATGCCTCCACCAAAATATTTCATTCTCTTTGATTAACAAATCTTTCTTAAATGAAGTTCAGTCCTACACAAATGTAAAATGGATGTGTGTTTTTTTAAAGCACTGAAACTGATTTGCATTTCAGCACATCGATATATCTATAGGACAACTTTAATAAAATGGCTCAGCTCTTCCAGATTATTTGGTTTCTGTGTTGGTTTTGCTGGTGCATATAAAGTTATCTTAGAAAATGAAGGCAAAACAGGGATCCATAGGTAATCTATGCAGCACAACATTTATGCTTGTTTATATCAGTATTTTCAGCTAGTACATATCCATGATTTATTTGCAAACAAATTAATTAATGTTTCAGCAGCTGTTTGCAGCCAGTCTGTGATCTAGTTTAAACAGAGATGACACTTTTTTTTATTCCACAGGGGCAATTTCAAGTACTCATAGATTATAGTCTTACGATCAGTCCAAATGATAAAAGAGTGGAGAAACCTGAAACAGCATAGCTGACTTTTTAAGATCAGTGTGCTTCCACATATCCAGTTATTCCCTAATGCCATCTTTCCTGTGTTATCTTTTAATTAAGGCTGCATAATGCCAGTTTATAAACAAATCTCTAAGTAAGATCAAAAACTGACATATTTTAAATGTTTTTCATTCTCTAGCTTGTGGTCTCCTGGGGGTGTTACTCTAAAATGTACATCTCTGTATGAAATGACTTTTTTATCACATTGCGTATAATGAAAAGAAATGTTTGAATATTGTTCTGTAACCTGACAATGAACAAACATATGACAGAACAAATGCTGGGTAGCGTAAGAGGTAAGTATAGTATACAGTAGGTAGATCACTGCAGAAAACATTACTATACTTTGTGATTTTATTTCTCTTGTTAAAAACAAGGAAAAAAGATTTTTTAAAAAAGACTACAAGACAAAATCCCCAAAGTCTCGCTAGGCTAAATTTCCTCCTTCTTCTTTGAACAGACTACACAGATTTTGTTGACTAATTGAGATCAATCCCAGCTGTAAATCACCTTGCTATCCTACAGCTTTAATTAAGCTACCAGAGGGAGTTGTTTATCAATTAACACTTGTTACAAATTATTAGTAATTATATGGACTTCGCTTATATACTTCAGCCAGTAAAGAATGAGTCATACTTCCCTGTGACAGAAATTAATTCAGCTATACTGTATAATATTTTTCTTACAAAAACTCGATCCACAGCAAAAAAAAAAAAAAGGAAATTAGAATGGTGTAGGAAGACCCAAAGTAATCTATGGTATTACTTTTAACTAAATGCAGCAAATTTTAACATATCTTGTGCATAAATGTAGGCAATTACACTAAGTGAATTAAGTTAGCCAAACTCCTTTTAAACAATGGTAGCATTCTTTAATGGGTTGCACATATTTCCTTTTTGAGTAACAAACATCTTAAATAAGGAACATTAGGTAAAAGTTGATAATGTATTCAAACATTAAAGCTACCTATTGCTCTGTGCACTACATTCTGTGATAATTTTAATTGGCTTAATTGAGATGCACAAGTCTGATTAATGTTTAATTCCTTTATATTAAAAAAGAGAGAGTCAAGTAGTTAGACATTTCTTCAATTATGTTAGATCTTTCTAGACTTCAAAGGAATGTTACAGTAGACAGCCAGATACTGGATGAACTGATTAAAGAATAAAGACTGCTCATTATAATCTAAGAGTACAAAATTGGTTTGTGTAGCCTTTGAAAGTTGAAATTAAGAGCTGTTGAGATAAAACTCAAGCTACAGTAATTAACCCAATTTATAGCCATCTTCACTTACCAGGTTGACTAAGATTAGTCATTTGAAATGATCCACTAGATTCACTGGCTCATTTATCATTCATTCTGTGACCAATGAGATGCAATTTCACCCTATTGAAACCTTCATTTACGAGACAAAGATTTAGTGCCTCTACTTAATTTGCATTTAATTACTTCGGAGAGAACCTTCTTCATTCACATTAATGAGTAGAGGCCTGTTCAAAAATCTGCTCTGTTTTTGTTGTTTGGTTTGGTTTTTTTCCTCATTTTTTGACTATGTATGTAATAAGATGTAAAAGATAACAAAATCTTTTGGAATAACACAAGTGCTGCATTACAAAAATAACTACCTTACTGTAAATTTGTATCAGTACCATAGTTGCTCTTTGCTAATACAGTTTACTGTGACGCAGAAAGGGACAGTCTGTTCCTGCAGGATGTCTGTGAATAAAAGCAAAACTACCGGGCGTGAAAGGGATAACTGAACTTTTACTGTAATATTAGAGAACGGGCAGTAAAGTTTCTTTCTTTAAAATTAGCCTGCATTGGCCAGAGTTTTAAAGTTTATCGGCAATAAACACTGAACCAATTGATCTTAAAATATTTTTGTCTTTGGACCAGAATATCGACTTAAAAATCAAAGGCACTGCACCAAAGACAGATTTACATAGGTCTCAATTATTTACTTTCTGCAATGCTTCGTAAAGAGAAGGAGAAGAAAATAATCTAACAGATTTTACAACAACTGGGCCTATGCATAGAACTATACTGCTAAATTATTCACACAAGCACTAAAAAAGGAGTCAGAAAAGCAAACGATTAGCCTGTTTTGCCAAACGACATCTAGTGTGTCACAGAGTGTATTTGATAATCATGGGAATGATTTGATCTGGACTGTTCTTCAGCCGGGTTTACGTGGGAGCCCTACACATAGCAACTAGCATATGAGCTAAATTAAAACACTCCCCTACCTAACCAACATAAAGTTCTGCAAAACCAAAAATTACAGCAGAATAAAAGAAGCTTGTCAAACGGAAGCAGCACAGTGGCTAAGGGCAAGCTGGAATGCAGCCAAACCTTCAAATACAATATTCAACACCTGGTAGTTTCTCATCTGATGAAGACTCTCAGAGATCTGTTGACATTAGCTGGAGCAAAGATAATTTTCATATTCCTAGAAGATATGCCCAGGTGTTTGTAGCAGCTTACTAGTACTTTGTTACATTGGAAGTTTAATTGTAGAGAAATACTGCCTATTCGCTACAGACAAGAGGGATTTTGCTTCTTTTCCTTTTCCATATTAAAACAGAAGCTATTGCTCAGATACTGGAATAGCCTTTCTGTAATACTGTAAGGTCCCTTCCACTGGACTATCACATTTATAGCTGATGAAGAAAAATTAAATGGAAACTATTATAGCATCAAACACAAAATCACCTATCCTGCCATGAGAAATACTTAATTGAATTTACGCAGGAGTGAAAGTGCCAGCTAATATAACTCTTCAAAGGAAGGCTACCTTCATTTCTGGAAGAAAACAAATCAGTACTGAGGCAGCCTGACAGCCCCATATTTCAACTATTGCAACAAAAATGCTACAGGACATGATTACTTAAACAAGATGATTTCTACACCAGACCTCAAAGGAAATATTTTTGACAGATAAATTTACTTCAGATAAAAGTTTTCTCTAACCTTTGGGGGGAAAAAAAAAAGAAAAGAAAAAAACGAGATGGAAAATTAGGAGAACCTCATCTTGTCTGCATCATTCTGTAGCAGCACTCCACAAGGAAAACAGTGCTTTCAAGAACTACCTGTTCGTGCTGGAACACTGTCCACTGAACCACTGCACGCTGCTTCCACCTTTGCCTGGGAAGCCTGGTAGCTACCTGTTCAAGTTTCCACTGCCTGTCGCACCATTAGCAGGTACCACCTAACATACACTTCCACAGTCCAACGTTATGACAGCATCCACTTTTTCTGGTATCAGAGAAAACGTGCTCATTTTCCCCACCTTTAGAGCTCGTCTCACAAGTAAGGATAACTTGAGACTTCCCGCCCACTCCAGTAACCCTGCTATTTCACTCCCTCACTAGGGACACTGTCCCCAGGCTCCTCCTATGGTCAGGTGGTGACCTGGAACACAAAGATTTCTCTTAGACAGTTCGCTTTCAACCCTGTGCCATTTAGTCCTGCAAGTGAAAGCCAGAAAGGCTCTGAAAATCTTTTCCCATAATGGTCTTTCTACATATGGAAGGAAAATGTTCTTATACCAGAATATTTTAATGACCAACAAGAGCAATGTTCATGCAAGAGACCTCTGTGTCCCATGAGGTAGTGAAAGAAGTATTGGTTAATCCAGAGAAAGCCATCATCTTTCTGCAACTTGTCTTTTAGGAAATTTCTCAGGACATCTTTTGTACATAAAGCAGAACATAAAGACAAAAAGGGTACTTGCCAGTTGCAAATAAGTAAAATGTTTGTATATTCCTACTCCTAAACCCTCTTTCATCCTAGAGGCAGCTATATTTTATTGATGGGCAATACCCATTATTATTATTTTTTAGAGTGGTGGGTATCCCTTGTAAGTTACGATACTGTTTTAACAGCTCATCAGCATCTACCCTTGTTTTGTCACTGCCTGATCTGCCACATTACATGTTACAAGAACGAAAGGAGCAGACAAATTTCAAGCGCCTTCCCACCCACCCTGTACATCCAGTAGAAAAAGGGAAGTGCTTCAGCCATAGGAACGCTCCCCTGGATGTACGGCAGAGAACAAGCAGCCCAGGTTACAAGCTCTGCATTCAGCCACCTGCAGCAGAGAGCTTTAGCAGATTTCACATCTAATTGTGAACTTTCCTTATCTGTTCAAAAATGTTCCTGGACTATACAGTGCCTTTGAATTTTCATCATTGGCTGGATCTGACAAAACTCTTGGTATCATATCTCTTTCTCACTTATCTTGAGTAGATCTTGTTAGTGAAGATTAGAATTTGTTAAAGATTAATTCTTAAAGCATCCTCAAGCTTTCTTTTCCAACAAAGGAAACATCAATTATAGGCTCACATATAAACTTTGCCCCATCTTGAATACTTGCTGCCCTTTATAAATCTTAGATTTCTTCCCCTTGTGTGTGTTCAAAGGAGAGATTTTATTGCCTCCAGGGGTTGTTAAACTGATTGCAATACCACGTATTTAGAGCAGTTCAGTGGGAATTAAGCTGGTTCAATGCTGTCAGACCTAGAATATAGCTGTCAAATAGCATTACAAGTAAAACACCCTTGATAAGAAATAATGACCAAATGTCAATCTGTTTTTTACCAGCAGCATTACAGACTTAGCTTGCCAATGAAAAATGTAATATTTTGCACATTACAGTAGCTAGGCTTTTGTGATGCTACATAGTAAAGGGTGTTTCAGTCTTCCAATTTAGCTTATTTTTAGATTATACAATTCGATCACAAAAATGTATGTCTCAGATCTACCTTGGATTCAAATGCTCCCTCTTTTCTGTAAAAAAACCAACAAAACAAACAAAAAATCTCACCAACACATGCATTAAAAATTCATTATCATATTTCTTAAATGTTAGCCATGCAGAAATTAAAACAGTCAATTTGGCTTAAAGCCGATTTATGCTGTTCCAGAAAAAAGGTTCAAGTTTTAGATATTCATAACTTCACATAACAATGCAACCTATTAGGTACTGTTATTTTTCTGATTTATGGAATGTTGGGTTTTAATGACTGCATTATGTATAAAATGACTATATTTCTCATGATTTCTTTTATAGATCCAAATATTTCACTCACACAAAGAATTAACATGCAATATTTTAATACTTAAATGCTCACGCTTCCTAGTCCAATATTTAAATTCTTACTATTCTAACACTGAAACCATCAGGAGACAATACAATGTTTACAAATGTGCATTCTTTTTTGACAATACTAAAAACTTACAGGAAATTTTTCCAATAAATAAACAATGTGACTTAAAAAACCCAAAATAAAAGTGTTATCTAGACACAACTTAAGACTCATTTATCCAGGTGTGACAGAGCTCAAAGTAACATGCCTGAAAACTTGATTTAGATAAAGCAGCAGATATTTCAAAATATCTGCAACACTTTGGGGTCACAGTTTCAGCCAGAATAAGTATTTCAAGATTCTGTCTGGGAGAGATGCAAGAGGAACGATATACAAAGAAAGGACAACGAAAATGTAATGTAATGTCTTTCAAAAAGGTATTTAAGTACAGTATACAATTCCTCAGGAGCCACTGATTAATGGACAAATAACAGACGGAAAACACAGTCCAAACTTAAAAGCACAGTAAGACCAAGAATGTAGAAGCCAAATGCTGCTTTACGCACCTGTTGACAGCAGTGAAAGTCCCAGCACAAGAAATAGAATTAATGCAATATGTTTAATACAATTTTGGTACTTTGGCAGAAGCCTACAAAAAATAACAAAACAAAAATCTAAAAATTAAGAGGAATCTCAATATTGTGTCCCAATTTAAACCTGCAAAATGTTCGCCACAAAGACAAAGGACAGACAGCGTCTTTGTGTTTACTCCCTTCAAATCCACACCTGGTTTTTGATTTTGCAAACATCTGCCCTACATTTTATTAATCCACCACAAACAAAGAAGCTGAATTAATAGCTACCTGAGGTGTAACTGAAAGAAACTGGCACATGGTTAAAGCGCGGGTTTCAAGTATGCACAGAGGGCAGAGAGCACAAGACTGAGGAACGACCCCTAATCTGACAGCTTCCATCAGGCTGTACAAAATCTGAACATTTCAGAGCTGACGAGCCACTGCAAGTCCTTACATACCTATGCAGTTCCTGTCTTCAGTGAATCAGTAGAATACGAGACTTAACTGTGAAAATGAGCCAGAACATTTGAAGGCAGACATTCAGTTTTGAGGTTTTTTGGCAAATGTACTTCAGAACAGAAAGTCACAGTGAAGCATAACTGTCACCAGCTTCAGACTCTGATCTTCCTTAGCTTTGAGCTCAAACTGTCCCCTAAACTCACTTGATGCATACTCATTGTGCAGAAATGGGCTATACCAGTACCACACAAGAGTAGAACATATATTTTACCTCTTAGAGTGAATATAATGTTCCTACGTATTTAACGAACTAAATTCTACTTCTGCATTAACGATCAATGTTCATTATTAATGGCTAAAGTACTGCACGGGGTATTTATTCCCTTTTGGATGTATTCATGAGAATTAACTTACACTTGCATTTTTGCTGTAATGCTTTTCCTCTTGTGAAATGTTTACAGCTCATGCACCGATGCTGGAGGAATAACTGATTTCAAACTCAATGCCGTCATTTCATAACTGCACTTAAGACATTCAAAAATCAATCCAGAGCCACATGCAAGACTTCCTTGCATTTTTTTTCTTCCTTAAATGGAGATACCTGTGTGTAATTTCATCTTTTTTCCATTTATACAATTCAGCATGCAGTCTGTAATTACAGGTTTGGCACAAAACAGCACAATTTTATCACTATTGATGTCGAAAAGCTGTCCTTCAATTGGTTTTGCAAATGATTTTTTTTCCAGTACTGCAGCTACTTCACAAACAGTTAAATTGTATTGCAGGCAAGGTTTATTTAAATTTATCTGTATATTAGTAAATATTTTCTTATTAGAAAACTTTAATTTTGAATCATTCACAAAGATGATCAACCAATGCATCAATCTGACACAATCATTACACAGCTTGATAAAAAAAATTAAAAAAAAAAGTTTGAATTTTACCTAAAAAAAAAAAAAATTAAAATGGAACTTTGCTGCCCTCTACCCGTCAATTTCTAGACTATGGAGGAAGACAGAAACATTAGAACTGTGTCCAAAGTCACAGACTTTGCACAGAATTCTAACAAGAGCTACAACTATTACAAAATCCATCTTGATCAAGCAGAAAATCAAAGTCACAATTATTGTCCCCGTTTACCGAGTTTAAATAAAGGAAATCTATAAAACTGTTTGGAAAATACAAAAAACAACCTCAGCCAATCAGCTCTTTTACTTACGATTAACCATGAAGTGCACAACTGCCTAGAGAAGAATGATTGCTAAAGGCTTATTAATTATATTCAGCTGGAAGTCACTGCCCCAAAAATCACTCACTCATTTAATCATCCATTACTGGGGCTACCAGCATGCCTTCCCTCAGGCCAAAGCCACTCCTTTTCTGTTAAGTATTGTGTGCAGTGCATGCAGGACAACAGCCATGTTTCTACCTCTGCTTTCTCTCACAGGGGTACGCAGTCCCTTTCCTCAAACATTCTGCATTTGTTTTGCGCTGTTACAAAAGACAAGGCCTGTTAAAAAAAGCAGAAAGAATTAGTGTGAGCTCCTGCTTCAGCAGATTTTCTTTGTGTTGCACTATACAGTGCCAAACACCTACAACTGAAATCATTGAACAAAAGAAGAAAACTTCCCCTACTTTAATTCTTCCATCAGAAATTCAAGCTGCATTTGTGCTAAACACTTGCGACCAGAGAATCAGCACAGTTACGGAATTACAGGGCTCAAGTCAAACATTTTTAATTTAGATGATAACAGAGTTTTACCCCTCCTTTTTCAATCTATGTTTTGTTCACTGCTTTGTCTTAATTATAACACCAGAAGAACAAAACCAAAACCTTTATGAACCCCCAGTAGCTTATCTATCCTTCTCTCTCATTGCAGGTGGCAAAAGCTTCCATTTAGTAATTCCCTTGTCCACACTTAGTTCTAAAAAAATAGAGGGACCAGTGCAATGTCCTTAATATCATGAAAGTTAAAGACAAATAGGATAAACCAACTTTTGCTTATATGAAATTAAAAGTTAAAGAGAGACCCTTTCTACCCTCTGCCACCTCATCTTTTGGTAACGGAAGCCATAAGTTCAAAGCAGGCACACATGCAATACAATGAAGGTCCACTGCATTTTAATCAAGTCCTAAAATAAGACAGATTACTCAGAAGGCTACTTGTACCAAGGCTACTACAGTACACTAGGTCAAATACCTAGAGTATGCAATTAACTTTAAAACATACTGAAGGGTTTACATCTAGGGAAAATGAAGTAAAACAAGGCAAGTATACCTTTTCAGATATACACTTAATCTACTCCTCTTCTAAGGAAAGCCCTCCTTCTCACAGGAGACTTCATCAATGGTTGTTCCAACATGTTTTAACCCAGTAACAATGCTTCAGATCCAACTGTTGTCAAAATCAAAGGATCTGCATGGAGGGAAAAAGTTATCATTTGTTAGGGTTAATGGCAAAACTTCTGGGAAGCTTGGCAGGAAAAGAGACAGATTCTGCTCTGGACAGCTTATAAAGATGAAAGAAGAGCATATGCTATTCAGAGAGCAAGAGGGAGCAAGAAGGTTTTTTCTCAGTCACAGTCTAGGTTCACAGAATCACAGAATCACAGAATG
>NW_009701962.1:0-361 GCF_000703405.1 Apaloderma vittatum
TCCCCTCCCCGTGATTGGACTAAAAGACAGGGGGGAACAAAAAGCCTGGACACAACTGGAACTGGACAAGGTAATCCTCTCCCACCGAGAGATCTGACGTGCAGGAGTGTCCTCCTGCCTTGACAACTTTTCTTTCTTGGCTTCAACCCTCCTCTTATTCCACCCTCCGCTCTTTTCCTCGGACGGCAGCAGTTTGCAGAAGTGGGGAATAAAGGACGCCCAAAGTGTTGCATGATGTGTTCCGCTCTTAGCTGCTTGTTATTTTTGCAAGGGAGGGAGAAAGGGGGGGTTGGAACCGGGCAGGCGGGTATTGTCTCCTTTCCTCGAGTCCTTTGGAAGGTTTCAGCTTTTTTTTTCTTTT
>NW_009701962.1:392-1773 GCF_000703405.1 Apaloderma vittatum
TTTCTTTTTTTTTTTTTTTTCTCTTTTTTCCCGGAAAAAGGAAAGCGCTTTTCTTTTCTGGTGATCGCTCCCGTTTGAACGAGAGAGAGAATCGCACGTCAGGGGCTCAGCAGGTCTAAAAATGAGATTTAAAGGCTGCTGGTTGGGTTTGGGGTTTTGGTTCTGACACGGCGTCCGGGAACAGCAAATTCAGCTCATCTGCAAGTTATTGTAAATTTTTGTCATTTTTAGCTTATAAAGCGTTTAGACGGCGCTTTTTTTCTTTTCCCCCCCCTCCTTCCTCCTGTCTGAGTGGAGTTTTAACAGCTTAGCGAGAAACTTGCACGGTGAGAGGAGGGAAACGGGTGGACTTCCACCCATCTCCCTATCTTTGCTTCAAAAGCCTCGATATCCCACCCCTCGAGAGGACTGGGAATGAAGGCAAGGGGTGAAAACATGGAAAAAAACCCCCTCCGCTTGCCTGCAGCCCTGTTTCCAGCCTGCGTTTAATTGCTGAAGTCGTTTGTCTGTCTTGCATTATTGCATTTACCGCTCATTTCTGGCAGGGACTGGACCCTCGTCTCACGCTCCTTGCTGGGAGGCGTGAAGGAGAGAGACTGAAGTATGTTTTAAATACGTTTTAATCGTCAGACTTTATTCTCTCCCTCCGCCTGCCGCGACCGAATTGCATTTACGCTTTTCTCCCCTTAAATATTTTTTTTTTTGCCTGTGACTGGAAAACGCATTAATAAAAAAGTCTGTGGGAAGAGACGGAAATTCAGTGAGTCAGGCTAAAGCCGCTCCGGCCAAAAGTAAAAAAAATAAATAAAAAAATATTGCAAAAACCATGTTAAACTAAACTGTGGGATGACACACGGCGCTGGCTAATACGGTCTGGGGTGCAAGGCAAGTCTGCTTTGGACTGGCTGCCCCAGCGCCAAACGAGAGAGGTAGCTATTGTTCTGCCCCTTCTTATCTAAATGGAGCAAATATCCTGTATGTAAAATATATATATTTTTTCATCAAGAAGGCAGGACCAGTGGAGAGACGAAAGTTTCCTCCTCGAGTGACTTCACTTCCCAAAATTAGCAGAAAAATACGTTTCATCCGGTTAACTGTCTCTTTCGCGCTGCTGCAACAACCAAAGTTAAAAAAAGAGACACAGAGAGAGGGAGGGAGGGAGAGACGAGGAGAGGGGATACAGAGAGAAAAAGCAAAACCGCTGGCAGGGCAAGGAGAAAAGCGAAAAGAGAGAGAAGGATTAAAAAAAAAACCCCAAAACACCCAACTCAAAACAACTTCAGGAGGCTTCGGTTGCAGGCTAAACCGGGTCAATGTGTGGAATATTGCTGGTCCCGGCTGGAAATTATTCTAGATGGACGGCACTATTAAGGTAAGGGGG
>NW_009701963.1:0-116036 GCF_000703405.1 Apaloderma vittatum
TTGAGTATTTCAGCCTTCTCCACGTCCTCTTGTCTAAAGTTGCGTGAGCTGCTGTCATTATTTCTTTAGGACTTCTCATGGATGTACTGTCACAAATGCATGCATATAGTAATTTCTGAGCTATGACTATTACAAGTCAGTCTGTGGAGTCAGGGATGTTGAAGGACATGATCTGGTTGTATAAGCAGCAGTAATATCCTATTACTATCCTTGTTATAAAACCAAACTGTCGTGCCTTTGTGGTAACATAGGACTGTCATTTCCAAATGTCATTGTTTCCTACAAAGCAGTAGAATCCCGTAACAAGGACAAATTCAACACTGTGTGCAAAAATTACACTCTGCACAGTGCTGGACGTGGGGTCGACTCCTGCCACCATTGTAATAACCAACAAAATCAATTTCAGATCCTTCTCCGTGTTCAAGGTGAGCTCTGCTCCTTTTGGTACTGTAGCACTCAAGCAATACAGCACAACCAGATCAGCAAAAAGAATGTGCAAAGTAGAACTGTTATTAGGGTGAATTGCTGCCCGAGAAATGACTTCCTGGTGGATATTATTTTCGGAGAACAGCTTAGAGCAGGTGATATCCACATGAAGTAAACAAAATCCTCAAACTATGATGAAAGCTGTAAGGTTCTGAGAAGCTGGAGCCCAGGAAATTTCAAGACATCTTTATTTTAGTTTTAAGGTATTCAATTGCACAGTCATATACAGCTACTATTAACTCTGTAGTAGGCCAGGGTAACAGTTAGGTATTACATCTCCATTTCAGATCAGTGCAACTCCCTACATTGTCTTTTTAACTTCTTCAGTGTTTCAGAGGAGGTAATGTCAGTGTTAGAAATCCAGAGTGATGTAAATGAACTCCATTCTTTACTTTTTTAAAAAACTAAGAATTGTGTTACTTTACTGTTGACCATCTCCTTGAAGAGTTCAATTTAAACTATGTGAATACATCAACCTTGAAATCAAACAAACTTTTCTAATATCTTGGTCATTTAAATTATTTTTAGTAGAATAGCTTTTTGAACTAGCTTTTGTTGTTCATAGGGACACTTTTTCCTTTTGTAATGGAGTGAAAACTCAAACTAAACAAATTCCTCATACAGTTTCAGTAATTATGGTATTACACCTGCAAAGACAAAGCAACTTGCAACCTAAATTTTGTTGTAGTCGATGAAGGTACAGCATAATACTGCTTGTTCTTCCCACATATCTCTTGTTCTTTGCAGGAGTAACGCAGCTGTGTTTGAAACCTGTGGTCTAGCAGAATGAGTATGGGAATTTCTGGCACTGAGATGTAGTTGAAACTCCTTCTTTTCAAACTGACATTTATGAAAGGTTAACCGATATAAGACCTGATGAAAGAGCTAGCAGCATCAGGGGACCAGCTTAATAGCTTATCTTCTCTACTGTTTATTTTCCAGTGAGATTTCCTTGAACAAGAAGCAAGAAATGCTGCAATACTTGTCACGTTTAGGCCAAAGGTTTGAAAACTTTCAGACTTCCTTGACTTCTAAGAACAAGCTAGGTGCTATGGTCTACATGGTAGATATCTCAGTGTATATTGTTGTGAAAACTATTTTCTAACATGCTGTTTTGTTCAAAAATTATTTGTAAATAAGTCCATGAATTCTTTTCTCTACCTTTGCATCTCTGTTCTTTTTAAGCCCATCTTTGAAAGTAAACTAGAAGAAGCATCTAGATAAATACCATGTATTCCTTGATATCAGTTAATTCAGAATCAATAATTTAGTATTCCTTGATGTTTCTAAATGTAACTGCTGATTAAGGCCTACACAATGGGTTCTCAAAATATTGCTTCTGCTGCTCAGATTTGAGATAACTATTTGGGAAGGCCTGCAGATGATTTAAAGGACCAATTTGAAAGGCAAAATTTAAATAATTATGTAAAACAGGATCTGGCTATAGTACTCTTCCTGGTTTACCTAGAAATCTTATTGGTTGTGTATTCTGTGTTTTGAGGCTACAAAAGCAAGGGGCCTCTGCGTACTGTTTACCATGCAGTTACAGCACAACTGAGATTTCTGAGTCAGCTTAAAATTGTCTAACTTGGGTATTGGTCATAGTCTAGTTGACCTGGCATGGAGATTAGCTTAGTTTGATTTCCTCAGTTCTTTTTGTGGATTTCTTGACTGCACAGCTCATCTTCTCATTTAGGTATTTAAGACCAAATTACAAATCTTAGGCAACTCTTTCCCTTCTGTATCCTTTCACTTGCTATCTGGAGGAGTCTGTGTTATTTGCCAAGAAAGTTGTCTAGGTGTAAAAGCTTTGATACTGTTCATACCCAGCACTTCCAAAGTGTTGACAGAGTGAGACATAAGTGCCTAAGTCCCATTCAGAACCACAAAATGAGCATCCCCTTGATTATCTGGTCTAGGAAATTTTCTCAGATTCTGCTTACTGGATTGGTTCCACAAAAGATAGGGAGCAGATTTTTTCTCTCCATTCCTGTGTGATGCCTTCAGTATCTAAAAAAAAAAAAATCACTGAAATAGTCTTGAATTCACTGGAGAGCCTAGCTTAGGATGCATTTATTTCCTTAAGATTTACTGTTACTATGTTTACTGTGTCTGCACAGATCTAGTGAATGGCTTCTGTAGATTTCATTCTTATATGCCTGTCTCCCTGTTGTTTGTATAGCATCCTGGCCATCTACCCAGATGCTGTGGATTCACTGAAGAATTAGGTGATATAGTGCTTAGTGTTGTGATGTTCCCTCTGAGGATGTAGCTCTTAATGCATTATGGCAGGTACATCGATTTCAGATACATAACACACAGAATTATGACAAGTTGCAAGTATAATTAAAAGAAGTCTATCTGTTGTATCCAGAAGCGTTCTTGAAGCCTTTTCTAGCTGACAGTGATTTGTGATTTTGATAGCCTTTCTTTTTTAAATAATGTGAAGTTTGTTCATTTTTAATGTGCGCCTCTGCATGACTCATGCCATCGTTGTCCCTTCTGGATGCACTGTATAATTCACAGAGGTGCTGCCTTCTCATAGTGCAGTTGGTAGCACTAAACAAATCTAACAGTTCTAAAACATGGTAGAGGGAAAATATGCCTCTCTCTATTAGGGAATGCATTGAATTATTCCAGTATCTGTATGCTTTTACTTCTAATTTTGTTTTGCTCCAGCAAGACCGTGTACAGAAGACAGATGTGGCAATTCCTGAAATTTTAGGTGTCCAATGTGTGTTTATGCACTTTTCCATTCAGTGAAACATCAGGGCATTTGCTTTTACTGTGGCCCCATGACCGCTGGGACAATAAACCTGCTGCTACAGCTTCAACATGAGTGTTATGCGTGCAGAGTGGTCACACTGCCCATATGCCTCTTTCTCTGCACCTACACTGAGCAAATAGAGCAGTTCAGATACCCGTCGTTTAACCAACAGGCCTTTTCTACCTCCAAAATACCACTGCCTAAAAAAAGGGAACTCCTACGTTGTCTTAAGCACTTTGATTTATTTAGCTGAAGCAATGGAATTTGTCATTAAGAAATTTGCTAGTTAAATTTATGTCAAGTCATATGATTTGACAGTTGGTAATTGGATGAAAGGAAATGCTGCAAACCAATATAACCCAGCTCTTGTGAAGACTTTATGATATAGTGCAATGAAAGGAGCCGAATAAACATATAAGCAGAGAAAAGTTAGTAAAAATTTTGAAACATCTTAACATGGTCAAATCAAGCAGCTAGGTGCCATGAGCTATAAGCTCTGTAACTGGGTTTTAAGCAGCTGTCCACAAATTTAAGGAAATTACAAAGTTGGTGTTGTTCTAGCTGCATTTAAAGTGCTTGGGAAACACTGCAAACCTATGAAATCAGGTTCCCTATTCTGACTGTAGTTGAGAGTTTTTATCACCTGGTGTTTCCTGTAGATTAACCCTTAAGCATTCCTGATATCCAGTCCCGTTTGTAGATTGCTGTCCTTATGTCCTTCGTTTGCTTCAGACCTTCTCACAGATACACAACATACATCAAACCGCTGATATCTATTGCTGTGTGATTCAATGTGACATTTTTAATATATTCTAAACATACATTCCTGAAAGAAGCCTTTCATTTTTGAAAACAAGGAATAACATTTTAGGAAATACTTTTTTTTCAAAGAACAACTGCACGCTTCGGCAAAATAGGAAAGTTGGCAGAAGAAAAAGTCTAACATACCAAGTGCAAAGAGAACTTGACACTTATTAGCATTAATCATCCTGCAACGAACATAAGTTTTCTGTGACTATACTTGAATATGTGGATGTTAAAAGCATACATTTATTTTCTGACAAATGGTGAACAAGTGCATATGCAGGTCAGAAGTGATGTTTCAAAACCAGAAATCTTTAGCAGTAATGCACAGAATCACCTTGAGATTCACCTGTAAGAAAATACTTTTTCTTCACCTTTCATAAGTACTTTATACTGAACACTGTTTCATTTTAAAGTGCAAAATACAGTATCTTAAAATAAAATTAAATGAGAACTAATTTGGAAAGAGAAGCAAAATAAATTCTGCCATTTTATTGACATGGGAAGTTTGCATTAGGGACAACATTGAGCTCTGTGTATAAAAACAGTGAAAAAGTCGTGAAGTAGTTAAAAACTAGGTGGAATCCTAGTTGTGGATAGCTCCCCTACTGATCTCTGCAAAAGCTATCTGAAACATCTCTGTGTCTCTGGATGCAGTTGAGCTGCGCCATGGAGGCAGGATCTCACAAGGCAGCTGTGATGTGTAAAGGTTCCTGCTGCAGCCCACATCTGGCTCGGTCTGCCCGGCCAAGGTTCTGTTGCCACTTGCGCAAGTGTGACCCCGCTCTTGGGACGGGCACTGGGTGTGTCGAGCTGGGACTACTCCTTGTTTCTTCAGCGCCCTATACCCTGTTGGTAATCGCGATTTCAGGAACTTCCTTCCTGCCAATTTTACATAAGCAGATCTCATTTACCTAGAATTTGTGAAGGGTTCAGCTAGTTGAGGTAAATTCATGACCTACCTGAAATTTTGCTATTGCTTTCCATTGGGCCATCAGTTCACTGCTGGCTCCTAATGAGTATACAACTGCTGTAATTCATTTTCAGACATATTTTTTCTAATTAACAGATGAAAGAAATTTGTGTAACTACCTCTTCCTTGTATAATATAGCTTAATTTGTGATACTTCTCTGAGCACAGCTTGAATGTCTCCTGAGTTTTGCTAGAGGCTTGTCCAATAGCAGAATCTTCCTCTTCATAGTTGGAATGAAAGTGAAAGCTGCTATGTAAGGCTCTTGTTCACCTTACAGAAAAAGGTGAGACAGAGGAGTAGAGCATAAATTACAGAACAAAAGATTAAAATGAATGGTTAAAGGCAGAGTGATTTTATTGTGAGGCATGAGAGCTCAGTGAATACATCACAGAGGTTATAGACGAATAGTCTGGGACACTGTGTAGTGGTAAATGAAGATATTCTTAGAAATATTTCCAATGAAAGTCATTAACTAACTATAATGCTTTAAATGCTTAAAGCTTAAATCTCTTTTTAAAGGATGTTTATATTAGCACAGATTTAAATTATTAAAATGAAGAAAAAAACACTTTCAAAAAGTAGTTTAAGGGGTTTAGGGAGTGGGTTTTGTTTGTTATTTTTTTCCTTTAAAAAAACAAAACCCAGAGGTAAGTGCAGAAAAGGCGGAACATTCAGAACATTTAATCCATATGCATCTCTCTTGTGCTTGCCATCTGTATCGATTTTTTATGAAGAACAGCACTGATTGACACTTGAGGGCTATAGTCTGAATTAGATTTAAGAATCTGACTCAAGGTTTACTGGGTTCACTGTGCAATCTCTTGCTTCATTCAGCAATATCCATAACTTGATGGTCCTCTAAATAGAAGAAAATGTTTGTTTGCCACGTAAGCGGAATTAGCCCTTCAGCTATGCCTGAGTTGATGTATGTGTATCAAGCTTGTAGTGATTTGCATATACTCCTAATTATCTCCTCATCACTGATCTTTATTATGTATAATGGAAGTGGTGTATTTTTTATGTTTGAATGCTTCAGGAGCTAAGATCGAGTTACTTTTTTCTTTAATTTATAAATGTATATTCTGATATCTTACCCAGGAAATAATGAATCTGAAATAAAATACATTTTTTCAGTGTATTTCAAGTATATACGTTCTCACTTTTGAAAAAGTAGCATTGAAATATGCATGGTTTTTCTCATTTCGTAGAATATTAAGAGGAGTTTTGAAATCTAAATGTAGGTTGAAATGGGTAACTTAACTCTGAAAGAGTTGTTGTCCATAGCAGTGACCAGGTGAGACCTCATGTACTTCTAGGAAATGAGGTCTGCAGTATTGTTGAATCCAAAAAATTTCTTTGGAAACTTATGAAATAAATGTGGCTTTTTTGTGTTTTTTTTTTTTTATTTAAGTGAAAATTAGTTCCTGCTTCTATTTTTTATTATTATTATAGTTTAGGAGTATTAAAAATGGATAAAGAAGGGCTGTGAAGTCCTCAAATAAGGTATTTTTCACCTGAACTATGCTAGTAGGGAGTCTAAGAGACTGGGATTTTGTCTCTTAAACGAAGGAAAAAGAGGGGGAAAAAAACAACATAAAAAAGTCCCAATTTCTCTTTTGTTACAATGTGAATCAATATGTTTGACTTGTGAAATGTTTACACAAAACATCTGTTTACAGCAAAATGTCTCAGAAGCAGTTCTTGTTTCATAAATTTCATAATGCTCAGTTGTGTACCTGCTCCATGAGAGCACCCTAAACATGGCGTCCAAAACCACTTGAGTACTTCCATGACATTAGTCTTAGTGTCCTTAACTGGGTCCTCCCCACTCAGCTGAATTCCCTAAATTTTTCGAGTGCCATGCCCCAAATGACTGCTCTGCTTCTGTCTCTGTGAGAGATGCCCTAGCTGACGGAGCTGTGAGGCAGCTCAGGTGAGAGACGCTTTGAAGGGGATGAATGTGTCCAGAAATGGATTTGCCTTGTCTGCTGGGCTCACAGTGAGGCTCACAGGCTGCTGCTGTGTAGTTCCCAAAATAAATGAGAATTGTAGTGCTAAGACAGAAAGCAGATTTCAGTCCTTTCTCTCTGCTCTGAAACCATTAACGGTTTAATTTAATGATTTTTTTAAAAAATATATATATATATAGTTCCGTGATGGAAAATACTTTAGTAAAGTGAATCTGTTCTGAACTGTTGCATTTTCCATTGTCTTGCCATTTCCTGACTCTCTGTGGTGTTGTCTTTGGCAAATACATGTGTAAAAGCTGTTTTGGGACAAAGCATGCTATAAATAGTTTGAGAATATCCAGTTAGAATAAAGGTTGTTTAAAAATTCAGTTAATTTCTTAATGTTCAATCTGATGAAGAATAAACATGGGATATCTTTTAACTATCTTGTGTGCGTGTGCATGGATATGTGTGTATGTGTATTTCCGTTTATATGTAAATGTAAACTGGCATCTCATGAACTTCACAATCTTTTCAAAGAATCAGAGAACATTTTAAAATCTTTTTGTGTTATCTCTTACAAATCCATCATCTTAATTGTTAAATTTAAGCTGTCATTTGCAAAATGGAGTAAAGAAACAAAATCTGCAGAACACCTTTAACTGTCAGGATGACACAATGGGCCACTAGCGAGGGAGCACATACGTGCAACTTATGTTGGAACATAGACATTAATTTGGGAACTACTGCTTTCAGGGCAAGTATTAAGTTGTCAGAAGTTGAGGCATATATTAAATGGCTTCATTACTAGAATTTGGTTACTATTTTAGATCTATAAATCTGTCATGATAATTTTAAAAAAACAGAAGGACATCATTAGGGGGCCGGTTAGCTTGGTTACTTGACCATGGCACTAACAACGCTAAGGTCGTGTGTTCGATTCCCTCTCGGTCCCCATGTGTTGCTTGATCTAGTCGAGAGGTGGCGTCCCTGGCGGCAGGGAGGCTGGATTAAAATGATCTCTAAGGTCCCTTCCAGCTTAGGCCATTCTGTGATTAATTAAAGTTTTCAGTTCAGCAGAGCACTATGCAAAATAAACATTATCATCTTAGGCTCAATTTAAAAGAGGCAATAGGTTTGAGTTTTAGTGAAATTTTTTATTTATTTTTTTAATGGAACATTTTATTTCATGTTTTTGTAATGCTTCTTTCTCATAGCCTGAGGCTGATATAGCTGCTTTATCCTCTAAAAGTCTGAATAAATGGAGTTTGCTTGGCCACGTGGGAAAGTTAGGTCTAGACGAAGATTCAAGCTTCACAATACGTATCTCAGGAAAAAATAAAAAGGTCATGGAGATCATGTACGTCAGCTTATGGGTCATGGAATTCCTAATGACCTGTTCAAAGAGCAGCATCAAGGCAGTGATGAAAGCAGGGCTGTTTGCTGGCCTTGCTGGCAGGGGAACACGTACTGAGCTGGCATCTCGCACTTCTGGGAACTGTGTGACGTTCTTTGTTTGAGGTGTTCACCAGTGGAGACTCTGGTCCCCATCTCAGAAGCCTATTAGAATTTGAAAAAAAAAAACAACACCAAAAAAGATAAAGAGAAAAGGGAGAGGAAAAAGAAAAAGATAAAAAAAGAAAGAAATGAAGAAAAAAAGAAATAAAAAGAAAAAAGAGCAACAACAATTTACAAATGAAGCACTAAATTATAGACTTTAGAGAACACAGTCTCTTCCATGACATTTTTAGGGAACTGGAAGAACAGGCTAAACAAATTCTTTCCACCTAATTATGATTTTCTGGTTGTCTCCAAGTGCTTCACCAAGGTCAGTGAGAGGAGACTGAGTCTGCTTCATGCAAAGGCAGTAAAACATTTCTTTTCTGGTTAGCAAAGCCACAGTCTCAGTTTACACATATTTTATTATCAAGTCCTATGGTTTTCATCCAAAAGTCCCATTCTTTTACCTGTTTAGAATCAATTACAAATAAAATATTTTTTGGCTAAAGAAGTGCTTTGAAGTCGATGTGTGGTCTTCAGTGTGCCGGAGACTTCTGCATCTGTGCAGAATACGGTACCAGGGCTGAATACTTGAAGAACATGTAGGTTCATCCAGAGAGGGCACTGAGTAGACATAGAACATCGATGTCCTGGAAATAGCAGGTGTTCAGCTGCCAATGCAGTTAAATATTTGGAATAATGGTCCTGGCTCCCACCTTGGGTCTCATTCACCTGCAGGGTGCTATATGTCCTAGGGGTGGATGGGATTTGTGGCTCGGTCTGCACACCTGACCACCCCTGGTGCAGCTGCCAAGGGATTCCTGCAGAGGCTGGATTTATAGTTGAGCATTGATGCTGGTGACAAGGGTGAGTGATGGTGCTATTCAGTTTCAGGGTCCTTGAATGAACAGTCTGGGGTTTAGTATAGGCTGAGAAAGCTGTAGACAGGGTGGACTGACTTCAGACTCTGCAGAATTTTTTTCCCAGATCCACAAAACCAGTACCTATTATTTAAGAGCCCAGGAGATAAAGCCGCTCTGAAAAACAAATAGATCTTAGGCTTATCTACGTGTGTCTGGAAGTACATTACTAAAACTGAAAGAAAACAAATAATACTATTAGGATTAACTTCTTTTTGAAAACTAGCAATATCCCTTAGAAATCTCTGTGACCATATTAGGAATTGTCCTAAGAAATAATTTAATTTGAAGTTCTTTACTTTTTATGACCATTTCATTTCTCTCATCATTAGAACGGCTCAGGTCATTAAGGCCTGTCATAGTGAATAATCAATAGAGAACACATCTGTTACAGAATGCTTGTGATAAAATATCCAGTAAAGTGATCTATACGAGTCTTTACTTATCTAGTGCTGGGAATGTGATTTATGCTATAAAGAAAACATTTATAAGGAGTGCAGTAGAAAAGGAAATTAATACTATAAACCTGTCATGAGGTATTTGAGTCAGAAATTGAACCAAGGCAAAGCTGAGCTCTTCGTGATGGCACAATGTAGTTTTGGGGAGGTTCTAGTTATGAAACCTTGTACCTAACCTTCAACCTCCCAAGGATATAAAAAATTCCCAAACGTTGCTTGCTGTTTGCTGTAAAAGTATAATTGATTTTGAGGCTGCAAACTTTTATGGAGAAAAGAATTAGAGGCATTTTTTCTTTTGTGATTATAGGAGTGTCTTTGTGGTTAGTGCTATGGAAAATACTGACTTTGATGTGCTTGCACTATTGCATAGTTTAATTTGTCCTCATACGCCCTTTGTCCCTGTCTGTCTACAGGGTGAACAGCCACTTTTCACTGCTTTTACTGTACACTTAGTTGTGTACTGGTTTTTTAGGGCTACGTTCTTTTCTGATAAATCTGTATTAATCTGTGTTCTTTGTCAGGGAGTTTGCTCAGCCAGGTAATCCAATGTTCTGTCTGATTGTACTTAGTTTTCTATGCATTAAGAAGTAAGTCTGTATTTGTTTCAAATATAGAATGATGTTCCTGGAGACATCATGAGAGTCAGCTGTGGTCTATGCTTTATGCGATAGTGCTGATTATAAAGAATATACTCAAAACTTGTCTATACATTATTACAATTATTTTTTAATGCTCAAATTATCTAAAGTTTCAAAAATCATATAATTTCTAATATAGTATTGGTGTATATTTCAGAAAGAAAACCTGCCCAAGCTCTTTGATCATTCAATAGGCTGATCCTTTGCAGAGGTATGATTGAGTTTATGCAAGTCTGAAATCTTCTGAAGGCTTGGAAAATCGTGTTTATTGCAAGTATTCTGAGCTGCTGCTAAAGGAAAAGAACTAGGCATAATTTCTGTTGAATGAGCAACTTGTCCTTCAAACTGTTCTAATACCCCATCACGATTAAATCCTTAATCTTAGTAGACCTATTGCATTATTTTCTCATAGCAAATAAGAATTGGAGGAATTGTTAACTTCTTCCATTTTGCCATCCTAGAATGAAGTACCAAGATTCAGAAAAAAATAGAGAACTGTCTCCCCCCCACAACAAACCTTAGAAACTGCCATCTGGAGTCTGTGTTATTTCTTAATACTAAATAAATTAAACTCTAATTAATTCCTTTATGTCAGGTTTTTCTCATTAGGGTAATAATAAACTTTCAAAGTTTGTCATTCATTAGTCAGCAATGTACCATATGCTTGATGTCACATGATTAAAAGTATTTTCAATTTGCCATGCTATAGACTGTCTTGTTGCTACTTAGCATAGTCATTTTTTCCTTCAGCGATGTCTCACTGACATATGCCACCAGATACATTGTTTGCTGATATATCCTCAATCACATTATTGCCTATTTTTGCCAGAAATATTATTCTCATAAAAATATTTCTTCTTACCTTCATTCTTTATAATTTCTATTTCCCACTTGATATTTATTACAAAATCCCATTAGTGCCTTTTGGAGGAAAGCGTGCTAGGCTTGGTGACACTTGGAGGTTGTTAATGTGGCTTAATTGCTTTGTCCAGCTCTGTAGTTATACTCAAACAGATTCTTAAGAATCTCAAAAGATTCGTAAGAATTCTCAAAATCATATTTTCTCTGTGTCAGAATGCGTTAATAAGTTTTTAGATGTGCAAAGCCTTTTTTTTAAACTTTGTGGTCATTCATGTAACAGATTAACACCTTAGGGTCTGCAATGTGGACAGGACTACACTAAATACTAAGGCCGCTTCATCTCAAACTAAAAAAGACTTGGGAACTCTCTTTCATTCATATTGCATTGAAAAATAAATGCATAAAAATTTAAACACTGCAAAGGAGAAGTTAAGCCGGTTCAGTTGATCTGAGGCTAGTTCAGCTGATGTACTAACATGTTCAGAGAGTCATAGAATGTTTTGTGTTGGAAGGGACCCTAAAGATCATCTAGTTCCAACCCCCCTGCTGTGAGCAGGGACACCTCCCCGCTAAAGCAGGTTGCTCAAAGCGCCGTCCAAGCTGGACTTGGACACTGCCAGGGAGAGGGCATCTGCACTTCTCTGGGCAACCTGTTCCAGTGCCTCACCACCCTCACAGGAAAGAGTTTCTTCCTAATATCTAATCTAAATCTACTGTCTTTCAGTTTGAAATCATTACCCCTTGTCCTACCACTACACTCCCTGGCAAGGAGTCCCTGCACTTATTTCCTGTAGCCCCTTTCAGTACTGGGAGGCCCCTATAGGTCCACCCAGAGCCTCCTCTTCAATTAATCTATTAAGAAAATTCTAATTAAATACTTTGCTTATGTTATTTTCTGGTATTATAACTAGGATGTGTGAAATTAGTCATATCCTGAAGAGTTTTATATTTAGTTTGTCTGACTGTAGTCTCTTCTAATCAGTTCAGCTCGTTTTTTCTGTTGTTCCCTTCTGAAGCAGATCATTCAGGCTCAGAGACTTACTACAATAACTCAACCGTTTGGTGTCTTGATTCCTAATAGTAGAGTTGTGAATATACTGTTATGGTGGTTGTCTTATGGGATAAGGTCTCGTGATCTTGGGTGACAATGTGGATTGATGTAGAATAAGTTGCAAGCAGAAACCATTGCATTCATGCTACTTTATTTGGTCCTACTTTGCTGAATGACCTCAGATCGATGCCCTGCAACCGCCTGAGAGGAACTCACAGTAGTATATTCATGACCTTGTCCTGCAGAACTAAAACTGGCAGTGGCAGGCTGTCATTGAAGGTCTTGAAAGGCATGGCTTGCTTGCTGTAAAAGCAATGCCATAAGGGACAGTCAGATTGGAGGGGGAATATCCATATCGAAGAACCACCTGGTCAGCGGCATCTCCTTTTGTTACTATTAGACTTTCAGAGATGATGAAACAAAGTTCTGTCACACTGCAGCCATCTCCACAGTGTTACTTAAATTTCAGTGTAGTGAAATGTAGCATTCCCAAATTAAGAAATGAGACTGTGTGCACTATGGTTGTCAAGAACAGAATAAGTATTTTTTGTTTAATTTTGGTTGTATGAAGAATAAAAAATGAAATTTCATGAAGGTCATTTTCTTAGGTGGTTCAGAACAGTCAATGGTAACTGCGAAGTACCATACAGTCTGCCTTGCGTTTTGGTCATCAATTTTAAAATCTTTGATCAGAAGTCCCCACAATGTAGCAAAGTGCTTCAGAAGTGAGGTCAAAGTAGTTGTTAAATCATAGAAGTCAAAATGATTAATAGCAAAATGTTTGTCCAATGCAAGGGTCCTAATTAAAACATCTCTGGTTTCCTTTCCTAGCATTGGGAATAGAGTGATCTTGCCAGCTCTCAGCCTTTTAGTCTCTGCCCTCCCAAATGTTGGAGGGAAAGGAGTTGTGTAAGTCTTCACGCACTGAAGGTAGTCGGCAGTGCAGCAAAACTGTACCAGCACAGCATATTGCTGTTGCACCTCTCCTTTTTCTTGTTCCCCTCCCACCATCTTTTCCCATATTTTTGTAGGTTTTGACTCTGCAAAAGGAGCTGAAATCCCTTTGGATTGTGGCATTTCGTGTGTATCTGCTAAGAAACAAATGCTGCAGCTCAAGGGAGCTGCTGGTGTGAAAGTTCCCTCTGAAGCCTTATCTGTACCACAAGCATTTTGTCAAACGTTCCCCAATTTAATCTCCTGTATTCTTGACACATGTCCCCACTATAGGCAGTGTATGCTAGATGCATCTGAAATAGCAGCCTTGGTATAGCAGCACATTTAGAAAGGAAAAATCATGTGATGTGTCAATAAATGGTGAAAGGACTTGACTTTAGTGTTTCAGGCTGGAGATTAGGGGGTAGATAGTATTTTTTTCATAACGAAAGTGCATGGACTTCATTGCTCTACATGTGTCTGTGTTCTGACTGCATTGGTAACGTTACTGTACGTGACCTACCTCAGGCCTTAGGTAAGTTTCTTCTCAGACAAGTGTTTGTTTTCTGCTAGTGAGGCTAATGGAGCCGAGAATGAAACCCAGCATAGACATGTATGGTCCTCATGGAGGTTCCTTACTGACCCAGGGATGCATTGATTAGGTGTGCAGTGGCCAATTTTAGGTCAATTTGTCATGCATTTCTTGGGTGAGAGACAATGATGGAGGATTTAAAGCAAGAATAAACTCTGTCTAGTTGTAAAATAAAAGCTGTGTACTCTCTTGCTGGTTCGGGGAGTATTATGAATGACATTTGGTTCCCAAGGGTACAGTGATGGGAACAAATTTTAATCAACCTCTTCATCAGTGACCGGGGGAAGAGATATGTAGCATCTGAATCTGTAGTTAAATGTTTTGTTGATGGTGAGGAACTCCAGAAAGATCTCGTAAAACTGTTTCATGAGACAAAAAGTTATCAAAGAAGTGTAGATGACTGTACTCTAAAAGAATAATCCAAACTAATATAATACTGTGATGCTGAATGAGTAACTGACAGAGTTCAGGAAAGCAATCTTAGATTGACTGGCAGATTCCTTAAATCCTCAATTCACTGTGCAGTGGTAGCCAAAAAAAAGGTCAGCAGAGTGTCAAGCATCCTGAGAAAGGGTACTGTAAGGGCAAGACAGGGTCTTATTTTTCTAGCACATAAGACGTTGATGCACTCTCATTCTGGGTGCTGTGTGCAACACTGAACGCCACACCTCAAGAAGGATATAGTGGAGTTAGAGAAGGAGCAGAGAATGGCAAGTAAAATGGTCAAGGATAGAAAGCTTCTGCCATATAAATGGATGCTGGAAAGACTGCGACTTCTCAGTTTTGAGGGAACAAGACTGAAGGGGAGAGTATGACTGAACTTTCCAAAGAGGCCATAAAAGCAGAAGCCAAGGTGCTTAAAAAGCAGCTTCCACAGCAGTAAGAGATCTGGGAGAACTTGATGAAGTCCTAGGAGGGAAATTAACAGTAACATCAGTTTTGAAGAGAGTTTAGACAAACTCATGGACAAGATTCAAAGTAGCTACTTTCAGGAAAAAGCAGGAGTGTTCCCCCTGACACCTTCTCCCAGAGCCTATGGGTACTGGGGGGTATGAGGGCAATGGCCACAGGCAATGGTCAAGTTTCTGTGCTTTCCCTAAACATCATCTCCTGTGTCACTGGCGAAGACAGATTACTGTGCTATATTAACCTGTGGTGTTGCACAGTGGGACATTTCTTGTTAGGTATGCAAAGCTATATAGTTACTGAAATGCACGCAAAAAGGTTAATTAGAAAAGAAATTTAAAATGCCACATTCAGCTTGGTGCACTGTAGGTTACAGCTTGTAATTTGTGTAGGTAAAAAGCCAAAGAACCAACTCCTAAAAGCGTAGGAGGTGGGAAAATTGCTGTGTCTGTGTGAAGAAAGTTGACATGAAGAGTTCTGGAAAGGTGGATTAGTTTGGCTGTACTGTGAATAAAATTTACAGTAGGGGTTACTGAGAGGATCCAGCAGTTAAAGGTGTATTCTGAATGCTGCTTCCACTTCTCCAGTACTGTTCACATCAAAAATTCATTGTTACCTTTTGCGGAGTTGGATAGTGTGGGAGCCTCCAGTAATACAGACCTAACAGCAGTCCCGATTAAACGCCCATTTTGGCCTTGTCTACTCCAGCAGGTTTTTACCTGTTATTAGCAGTGACTGGAGATGCATCAGTGTTAACAATTGCTACATTCTATGCCAGCCAGAGGGATTTCACTGCTGTGTCATCAAGCTCCTCTTTGAGTGGGTCTTTTAACATGGTGCGGGAAAGTCATGACTCTGGTTTGTGCTGCCGTTCTCATTGTTGCTAGCAGCAGTAGAACTGCACTCATAGATAATAAGTAGTATGAGAATCTGCAAAAAACTTACTGGGCTGTGCAATGCTGGCTCTTTTTTTTTCCACCCCTTGTTGAGAATGAATGCTCAGCACAAAGGACTACATTTTCAATTGGTTTAGATCACTGTAGTTCTACTGAAGTCAACCAAGCTAAGCTGATTTACACTAGCAGAGAGTCTGTCCAGAGGCTTTCTCAACTGATGGCATTTTAAAGCAGTGACATTTAAAATGAATCAGTGCCACTGTGATGGCATTGCTCTCCATCAAGTCGGTAGTACAACGGCTTCACCTAGAAAGACAGATTTTGATAAACCTTCTCCCATTGAATTTTATATTATCTGGTGAATAGTTTTTTTCCCAATGTAAAGTCAGTTTCTCATCAAGTACTTATACTGGTAGCCATAGATAATAATTAAATAGAAAAAATTTGACCTTTTATAAGAATCACTGTAAACCTTTGCAACAAAATACTGATTTTAGTGTATTTGAAGAAAAAGAGTTTCTAATTTGCCCTTAGCGAGAAAGAGAAGGCTAGAAGCTCAGACATAAACATTTGTAGTCAAAACCTTTCTACTTCAAGTGTTTTGAATAACTGTAGTTCAAAGAAATATTTCTAAATATGGCTTTGAAACAATAGATCAGCTGAGTGCAATTTAATTAGTGTGGTTTTCAAGACATTCCAGCATGTTGAGGTTGTGGATTTTAAAATATGAGCAATCACTGAATAGCCTGGCAGTGGAGAGAACAAAGACAACTGACCTTGGGCCTGCCATTGTTGGCAGAAGCACTTGCGACTTGTTCCCAAATATGTGCTTTTATAAAAGCTCTGGGAAGGAAATGCTGAAGGGAAAGATGAAGCATATCAGATTATTCTTGAAATCTTTTACACAACTGCAAGTTAAATCCACTGATACCACCAACATACTGGCTTACTCTATCCTGAGTGTTATTAATGAAAACCAATTTTTATATTAATAGAATTGTAGTTCTCTCCAACACAAGACAGAAACTTTGCAAAGATATCAGCTGGATATGCTCAGCCTCCAAGTATATTTCCTATAAATTAAAGTTCCAGAGCTGTGGCTGAAGATCAGTACTGTTTTGCCCTCCTTCTATCCCCCCCCCCCCTTTTTTTTTATTCTAGCTAACAAGTCTGTCCAGTACACGTCAGAAGTTTTTCCTGCCTTTTAACTTACAAGTTATCTTTATCTATGATGGTTTTTCATGGGTGCTTCTGTGTATGTAATCAAATAATTATCTCTTATATCTTCAGCAGATAAGGCAAGGAAAATTAAATTATAATGAAATAGTAGCAATTCTTCTAAAGATCAAAGTATAATGATAACTACAATTTTTAACATGCAAAATTATGCAGTGTTGCATAAACAGTATGGATTTCATGTAGCTTTCCTGTGCTCCAATTGAGTAGGTTGTATATGTTTTAATTTTGATTTATTTCTAGAGAAAAATGCCCAAAACTTCAGCTAAAGCAAGTGGAGAAATACTAGAAGCATAAAGGCTAATTCAGAGCAGCACTTACATGTATGCATTAGTATTTTGATTCATCACAATAACAATTAAACACTATTTCAATCCACTGATATTTTTATTACCTAAAATTTAGTCATGCAGTACTGTGACTGATATTAGGAGAGAGAAGGCTTATGCAGTAATCATTGCAGGAGAAAATTGTTGCTCAACAGAAAAAAAACAAGTATCTTGGGCTGCAGTTAGTTCTCTCGACACATGACTGGAAAAATCACTGCTCTATCAGTTTCAGATTCAGAGTTTGAAACCAATACTCTTTATCACAGGATGTGTAGTGTTCCTTTGTGTGAGATCTTCCATATTAAAGATATCTCCAATATATTGAAGTTTTGAGAATTTTTGTCACTTTACGTACTTTAAAATTTAAGTTATGATTAGCATAGCATAGCATTTGGCCTCTGTTCCATTCTTCCAGAGAAAGACATTCAAATTCAGGTCATGCACCAGAGATAAAAGAGTTTTGTTATACCAATCCAAAGCGTCTGTGAACATTATTAAAACTGATAAAGTCTCTGGATTGCCTTTAAGCAGAAATTGAGCCTAACTCAGGTGTGATTAATTGTGAGTGCAGCACTATCATCATATATGGCCAAGTGTCCTGGGATATCTCGAAGGCTGATCGCAATGTTCCTCCTATGTCCAACAGATAACTTAATGGTTCTGGAAAGATACTTATCTGAAATATATAAGGAGACTTCTGTCTAAAGAAAATAATTCTACTTTTTCTTTCTTTTTTTTTTTTTTTTTACTGTAGTATAGTTTTAGTTTTGGTCAAATGCGATCTTACAGAAATGTAAAGTTGTAGGACTTTTTTGACAAACCTACAAAGGGAAACATGATTGCAGTATGAAAGAAGAAAAGGAGATCTGAGGCACTACGTATCTCCTAGCCCTTTACAAGGTCCTTTCCAGAGTGTTTGAAACAGAGAGTATTGAAATTCTGCAGGAAAGGTATTGTTCTCTGCGTTGCCTAGTGATGCTTTTCTGATGAATATGTGAAATTCAAAACAAAGCACGTTCTTGATACCAGAAAATGAAGATCTTGATCAAGATCCTTTTTTTCTGATATATATTTTGCATACACAAACAGCCACGACACTGTTACATTTAGTCTGCGATATAAACCTGCAAGTAAAGGAGCTGGACAGTTTGCCAGATCATTACAAGATTTGTTGTTGACTTATATGTAGCATCATATAGATACTGGATAAATACCACGGATTTTCTTGCAGAACTTTAGCTGAAGTTCATGATAAGAAATCTTCTCCACTGTTCAACAACTACTGGGTGTACATTAATTTGCTTCTTTAACCTTTTGTTTTGTAACTCTTGAAGGCAACAGAACTTACACACTAGCCTGGAATGCTATTCAATAAAATATTGTCTCACAAGCACATACTCTGAAGCAGTTATTGTACAAACTGATTTTATCTTAATGCCAGGATGCTTCATCTGGCCCCATTCTCTTTCTGCGTGAAGGTATTCTCTTTTGTAGAACTAAAGATGAAATTAAGATCCCGATAACCTTTTGAAGGAATGATAACAGGGGCTCCTTTCTGAAAGATGGTGCCACAGAAAAATCTTTAATGCAGCATTTCTCATTTGATTGAATTCATAGATCTACAGCTGTCACTGTCTGAGTCCTGTCTGTTGTAAATTTTTACCCTCTATAAAAAAATAATCTATTATGTATTATGAATTAACATAGTCATCTAGAATGATATAATTTGTAGCTCCATGTATCTTTGTACTGTACTAAGAGTGTGCATAGACACAAAAACATGCAGTGGAGTTACCTGAATGCAATGGATTTCTTTTGCCTCTTCAGTGGTTTTAAAGTTCATAAATGCAACCATTGTGAGGTATGCCTACATCAGTGCTGTAGCTCAGATCAGAAGTGTGACTTTGAAGGAATCACCTAAGCATCGTTCTTGAGCTATTTTGGTTCACATAATGGAGTGGTCTAGGTGTCAAAGTTGGACACTTAGCACCAACTGATTTATTTGATTGAGACATCTGCTCCTTTTGAGTCATACCGCATCCTACTGTAGTCATAGATTTCAGGAGGCTTTAGAGATGGCTTTAATTGCTTATACCTTGGAACTGTAGGAAACTGTGAGAGTTGTCTTGCAATCCAGTTTCCTATAGCTGTAAACCCATCCAAAGAGAACTAGTGGTGTTCAGAGGAGCACAGGTCAGTTCAGAGACAAGCTTTAACTTTATTTTTTTACTTACTCAGAGCTTGGAAAATCTTTGAAATTGCTATCTATTTCTTGAAGCATCCTGTTCTTTGATCTTTATGTTGTCTCATCTTTATCCTCTCTGTTACAATTTCTCTTGCTTTTATAGCTTTCCTTATGTTAAGTTTTGTAGCTTTATAAAATGTCTTCAAGAATTACTTTATTGTTTCAAGCCCTCAAGACATTCGTCTTTATTCCACAATCTCTTATTACCTTTGGTATTATCCTACCTCCTTTGCTGTCTCTGTAGAAGTCTCTGTTGTTCTCTCTACAGTGTGACTCCTCTCTTGCCCACACTGACAAATTAATTTTCAGTCCTTCCCTGTTTATTTTTTATTATTCATTAGATTTTTGCTTCCTTCATCCTAGTATTCTCAGACTAAAATGTAGAAAACCAATGTCAGCTTCCCTAAAGAAATCAAATTGTTCTTCCTACCTCAGATGGACCACAACCAGTAGCTGAAATGGCTTTTTTAGAATTTTCTAAAGTTTTTTTTCACTGCCCAACAGAATGCCATATGATCATCTGTTAAATTAGATTGACGTTCTGGCTCTTTTCAAAAGGCTGGTCTAGCCCTGAGTGGTTAACATACAAAGCAATTCAACACTGAAGTAATGAGCACAAATTTAAACCAACAACAGTGCTTTTGTCAGTGAAATGCTGAATATGGCTTGTGCATGTTTTTCACACAGCATCGTACCACGAGTTGTTAAATAATTCAGATTTTAACCAGAGTATATTGTGTGTCAAGGTATATTTGGTGATGAAGGAAACAAAGCCAGTCTCTGCCTGCATCAGAGGGATGATGGAAGTGATGCTGTGTGTTTGCGTCTGTATTTGTATGGAGAGGAGAACGTTCAGTTTCACAAGACAATTGCAGACAGGCTCTGAAGGAATACTGCTCCGCTCAGCTAATAAAGGAATGCAGTACTGTTTGTGCTGGTACAAACAGTAATCAGTTTTACTTGTTTGTGGATAGCAGATTTGTTTCAAGACCTGTCAGTAATACTCAGAATATTGGTTAACATATGGGTATGGTGAGCTAGAGCCTGGATTTATTATTGAGGTGAATTAATAGACTTCTAGATTTTAAGAGTTCAATATATTATTTTTTCCTGCCTATCTCCTTTCAAATGTGTATGACATCAGTATGCTGTGAATGCACTGAGTGGATTTAAATCTTTATTTAGCTGGATCTTCTGGTTTGTTCAGGGAATTCTACAATGAAATATGTCGAATTTTTTCCATTAGTGTTGTGCAGATTGAAACACAGATGCTAGCTGTATACTGTGATCTAAATCTCTATCAGATGGTCTAATCTGGCTCTATACTTCACATAGACTTTCAAAAACCCCTTTAGCACTTACGTTCTGATAGGGCAGCTTTAAGATCTGTTAAATAGGTTACAAAGCTCATGTACCCAGGTCTCACTTTTTTCAGATTGAAACAGTAACAGCACTAGTTATTAGTGGGGAAAAAACCCCACAGTTGTGTGCTGAAGGGGGAGCAAAGAAAAGTTTGAGATGGTCATAGCCAATGTGATGGAAAAATCATAGCTATATCCTTAACTTGGTCATAGAACTAGCTCAGCAAATTGCACTGCAGTTTTTCTGCACCACTGATACTGCAACTGTTTCCTGACAAATCCTTTTATACTCTGTATTGAAAACAGATTCATAAATATGGCTTTTTTATGGGGAGTTCAATACATTTCTTCTAAGTCACACCAAGTTATTAAAATATATTTGGGAGGTATATACCAAGAATATTATTACTGTGGTAGAAATCTACTATACCTCTTGATGAAAGTTCTGGTATCTTCTTCAGAAAGGAAAAAAAATGAATGTTGGTAGAGCAAAGAAACTGTGGAACAGCAGGTTTATCATTTATGCTACTGCTGTTTCTGCAGATCTGACAGTGTAATAATTTTTGATGAGTATTTTCTTAAGACTAATAGTCTGAATATACTGTTAGGAATTGATCTATTTTAAAAATAGACATGGTTAATATACTGAAATAGCAAAGAACATGTAGAGTTCAAAGTATTCTGAACTGCAATTCAAAGAGGACGTCTCTCTGAAAATTAGAAAGGATCAATGTACATATACTTTGTTATGTTAATGGATGCTTATTGCAGTACCACAAATTATTGAATGCCTAGCAGACTCTTGGGATTGCTTTGAGTATTTTCGATAGTCTTCATCAATCTGCTCAGTTATTCTTCTCACTTTCTGAGGGCAGCTTTCAATACTGCAAATTAGATACTCCATTTAAAAGGAATCATGTGCTTTAAAAGATAAAAACAAACACAAAAGCTCCTGATCCAGACTCTTTTCCCTTTCTTTGCATTCCATCCTTTTCATGATTCTAACGTAGTCTGGGAGCATTGCTACAGATTTGTAGGTTGGGATATTGCTTATTTTCATTTAGAAGTTTTATCTTTGGATTGTACAGTGCGTTTATCTTTGAGTCACGCATGATATTGCCTCACGTTTATGCTAAAAAGCTGAGATTAATTCATCCAGCACAGTAATTGTGGTATTTAAAGGCACTGTGAACCTTGATGATAAGCTATGATAAGCTGTAATTTTAATGAAATGTTAGCCAGGATTTTGTTCTGTGACATTGTTTAAACACTTTTCATATCTGTTGGCATGTTGATTTAGACAAAAAAAGGGGAAGAGTGAGAAGAACAATGTAAAATGAACATAAGATGTTCAATATGTAGCAGTGGTTTTACCAACATTGATTTTGGACCAAAGACTAGATGGCACATATTGCTGTCTTGACAGATTGCATTATTAGGTCACCTTGCAGAAAAATAATTTGACTGCTAATTAGTTGTGAGATGTTTCAGTTATCCTGGTGTATAGAAGCCTGGAGTCTGCCTTTTAACATGTCTCTACAGTAGCTATTGCAACCTAAATTACCCCAAAGTAAGGCAACCTTCTTGATTGTTTAAGACATTGTTGTAAAGAGTTCATTTGGTTTGTAATTGGTCCCTTACTAATGAAGAGCAGAAGGAGGAGAACAATGGTGCAATTAGTGAGCCCACTAGTACTCCAGTACTTACAGTAATGGTTTCCATGGGACTGGTCTTTTAAGATACAGTGATGTCAAAGTCACAAGGCAAGACTCTGGTACATGGCTTAAGCCTGTAGAAGCACAGAGGGGTTATTTTAGGTCTTTCCTTGGTCAAAGGTTATTGTGAAAAACAAGGTGATAGACTGCAGTGACAACAGACCTTTAACTAGCATTCTAGAAGTATATGTTATTTTCACAAAAGCACTGTTGCAGGCAGATGGGCTTCCAGTTCAGTGCAATGCAATACAAGTAACTGGATAAAGAAGTCTGTGACTGATCTATTTGTAGCTATAAATTAATTGATTTCCCATGAACATGGAGCTAACTGCTTCACTGTTCTCACACAGCCTGTGCTGCCTGGAGAGAGCTGTACTCATACTCTGTCATGAGTAGCCTTTCAACAGCTAAAGGATTATTTAAGCCAGATATGTACTGAGTGCGTATACTTCATCCAGGTAAAAACTGTTTAACTGCAGTGCTCTATGATCACTCAGGGCTGCATCATATTTATTCCAAATGCTCAGCAGTTGTGCTCATTAAGGGGACAGGCTGCTTTCCAAAATGTCTATATGAGTGTCTGTATATAGCCTGTATATTATACATAGATTCAAAAAAATACATGCTGGTGTGCTCCTCTTTGCTGAATAGGAAGGAATGTAGAAAGAAATATGAAGAAACAGAGCAATAAGCATAAAACCAAGATAGGCTTAGACCTAAATTTAGGGCTTTGGAGATGTTAAATGGGAATGGGATGAGGCAGTTGCAGAATCAGGTCAGTAGTGCAGTGCACTGTACTGTAGTGCTGTGCAGTGCAGTGTAGCAACCTGTGCCTTTACCTCTCAGGACTGTCTGTATGATAATACTGTACAAGTATGGCTTAAGGCAAGAGGGCCCAAGCCCTTGTGAATTCATAATAATATAGCAGAATTGTACAGATTCAGTGAGTCTTTGAAGACACATCTGTATATCCTTGATATACTCTAAAGGGTGTTGCATGTTAGGAGAATGATGCAGAAATGGCTGAGAAGGCACCCAGTGTCTCACAAGAAAGTAGCTCAACGCCTTGAAATACTGTACTATTTTTGTAGTGCTAAAATGATTTGTGCTACTTTGTCTTTTCTCCCTCTTAAGGACATAAGTTTGGATGATAGATTATTTTTTGTTTAATTCTTCAATTTTATTACCTAGTTTGCAAAGAGTATCATTCTATTGTGACAAATAATCTTCAGGCAAAGGAAACTCCTGCTTGTCATAAAGAATAGGTTCCTAGGAAAGATACGAGAAAAATCTAAAATTGAGCGGAGTGTTTATTTCTTAAAAAGTCAAGTTTGGAGGGAAGCTTTAAATTACTCAGGATATGGGAAAGGAGACTTTGAGCATGAGTCTCTATGACAAAAGGTTTTCTAGAACAGTTTTGAGAAAGATATTTAACAGAATGTCTGGACGGTCACTGAACTTTAAACAGATGCTATGTGCATAATCTTTTGAAAGTAATGTTTGAGAGGAAGAAATCTAAAAGAGCAAATCTAGCATATGGCTAGCATTTCCTTACTTCAAGGCATTTTTTCTATAATGTTTCTTACTGCAAGACTCCAAAATCTTACAGCAGTGAGGACTTTCTTAGAGCCTTTGAGGGCTATACTCAAGCCTTTTTCATACTAAAGTGGGAAGACAGCAAACTTTATTTTCACATAGCAATTAGAACTAAAAAGTCTCTAGCAGGAATTCACGCTGAATTTATTGTGCCATTGGCTGTATCATTCTTCCTGTCTTTACGCTACCTGATCCAAATTATACTGAAGTCAAGGAGATTTTTTTTTCCCAGGACACTACTTTTTACTTCAGTCTCATCTTCTCAATTGTAGAGGGCCCACACTTGTTGCTCTGCCCATGTGGAAACTCTCCTATCACCTGTGATGCAGAGTGAGATGAAAGTTCATAATTTCTTGGCTCAACAGTGTGTCCATATTTTTTTATCTGAGTGAATTAATGCACTGCAGAATCTCTCTTAGGAATTGAATTGTGGTTATTTGGACTTTTTTTTTGCCCTGGTTTACATTAACATAGTTGAGGATGTAGTTTGTCTTGTATTCTTTGCTTCTGAAAAATGCTAAGCAGAGATCATTAGGTAGCTTGAGTCTTCCATGGCTGAGAACAATTATGAAAGAAAGAAGTTAGTTTCATGTAGCTGCTTCATTAAAGATAAGGAATCTTGTCGGGTAAGAAATTCGAGCAGTAGACACACAGAACATGTATGACCTTAGCAGCAGCAAGCGTTAAAGTGATGTCTCATTAAAACAGTATTTGTTAAATCATCTAACCTATCGTTAACATTTTCTAAGAGTAAGGAATGGAACATAATCCGTCTGTTCTTATTGAAAATATTTCCAAAGGAAACATTCTGATCTTGCTGTCTTTTAAATTCATTTGTATCCAACTCCAAAACACGACCATGTTCTTGCCATTTTTAGAATAAACTAAGCATGCTTCATGTTAGTTTAGTAGTTACAATTGTGGGTGCTTATCTCCTTTGCAAGTCTCACAGATCTAATTGTATGAACTAAAGCATTCAGTCTTTGGTAGCTTGGCCAAATACTTCGTCTGAATACTTTGACCACATCTCTTTATATTCTGATCCCATCAGATCACTTGGTGTGAAAATTCTGATGCTATACCATTAACAATTTCAGTATGGGTTTGATGTATACAAGTCATGAAGTTTGTCTACAGCACATCACAGTTAAAATAAGGAAATATATATGATTAAGAATCTTAGAATTGCTCCTGGAAAGGCATGAGTGTGTTTTCCTGTTAGGCTTGCATGGTCACTCAGAGAGTTAGCATTGTAAGTATCGGAGAGCCGTCTGTGAAAATTATTTGCCTTAAATCAGACATCTCCTAGTTCCAGCTCTTCTGCAGTTTCTGGAAAAAAACAAAACAAAACACAAACCTAAAACCTACTGCAAAACTCATGGAAGTGCAGAAATCCAATAGTTCTCCAGGTCTTTCAAAATCTGAAAACAAAGAAAAACACTAAAGCCCTGGTTTATTCCATGAGAATACATCTCTTGTTTCACTATTAAAACATACTCCTGTTTCCTACAGCAAAATGTGCTGCTACATGCAAAGAAAAAAGAATAAAATTTATAGTCTCTTGGAAGGAAGGGAAGACTGTAGAGCACATTTTTGAGATACTTTGCAACCAAAACAGCCCTACTTGGGGATAACAAAAATAAAGATACATTGCACTGTGTGAAATAAATACTGTCTCGTATTCCTAGCCTGATATCATTTGTACTAATCACATTATCATGTCTATTTGAAAGAGATGAATGTCTGAATGCAATGAATTAGACCAGTGATAAACTATTTTTGAATTGTTTTGGTTTTGGTTCTTTTTGTTCTTGCTCCTAATTGAGAACAGTTTCGCTGTCACTGAGAGCAAAAATGATGGGTTTAGTGGGAACAGAATAACTTTCAAGTATGCACTCCTCTTTTTGCTGTCTCTGCAGTTCTTAGGTTAGTTTGGGCTGCGACGCAACAGAAGAGGGTGCAGGCATGAGATGAATGCATGGGAGAGAGGCTCACATGGACTCCTCTCCTAAGTAAAGTTGTGCATTCCTCCATCTTTCTACAGACTTATGCAAGGGACCTATTTTGAATTTTGTGTTACAGAGTGCTCCTTTCATATTCATTCACTAGCTGTTATTATTTGGTAGGATGCCAGGTATAAAGGAATCTGGTCCATTCTTTGATATTTAATACTTGCAAGTGTGGTTTAAAATTTTTTTAGTATTTCTGAGATTAATTGCTGTGTCTCCTGCAGCCAGTTAAGAGAGAGTTAGGAAACCTTCACTGCAAGAAGTGTTCTTTACTCATGGTATCTAATAGATAGGAAATACTCAGGTAAATGACTAAATTTTAAAAAGATAATTATCAGTAATCACGATGAAAAGCAGTCTTATAAGGAATTCATAAACTCAGAATAAATCTGTTCTGGTGACAAACCAAATTTTTCAGTCTAACCAGTTTGCTGATTAATAGTGAGTTGAATTATTTTCCAAAGACTCAAATTTTATTTTCCCCAAAATGTTGCATCTGGTTTTGTCAGTAATTTACCAAGAATTTTGCTTACCAAAGGGCTAATCATCCAACTTTATTTTATTGATACATTATTTTCTATTATTATGAAGATAAAAATAAATCAAATCCATTTAGTTTGTTTTTATTAAGTTTTAGCAAAAGAATACATAAATAAAAATTTCCTTGCAAGAAAAGAATAATAAAATATCCTTGCAACACGTACCGGTATATATTTTTATAGGAGATGATTTCTGAAACAAGCGAGCTGCTGGTAACTAGTATCCGAGTGGTGGTGTGCATTCCCTGTGTGCTTCACAAAGCTCTGCAGGGTCTGTAGCAGCGAGGGCTCTGGCAGTTGGCGTGCAGGCTGCAATGGACATACCCTCACTTCACGCAGTGCCCCTTGCCTTCAAGAGAGATGGATTGCCTTTGGTGGTGGGTGTGCGTGTGTGAGGGAAAATAAGAAGCAGACATTAAAGCTGAGCAAAATCCCAGCCTCCCACCCAGTTTTAAAATGTGTGTATCTCAGATATCATTCTCGGCAAGAAACAAGGTGCTAGTTTTAAAGAAGCTGCTAAGATAACTGGCAATATTTGAGGCTGTTTGACTGCACAACATTGCTGACTTGTCAGTGGGACGTGATATGGGTGAACAGTGGCTCTGCTGCTGCCTGCTCAAGGACGGTGTTCGGCGATTCTTCATCTACTGTGAAGGCTTCCTTAGCAGGTCTCTGTGATCTCTTGTTCTCGTTCTCTGTCATTTTAGGCATCTGTAGGGTCTGTGCTGTTGGATGCTTTAATTTACTTTTCTGTTGGGAGAGTGCTAGAGGTGATAGGAGATTCTGACTTCTGTTGTAATCCGTATGCTGAAGCTAGGCAATGGACTGAGGAAAAAGTTCTAACATCTTTCTTTGTCATATATTTTAATTTCCTTCCCTGAAGCACATTAGATTAGAACTTTAATGTGCTGTAGCTACTGTTGCTGTCAGACTGGATATCATTGGGAACTAAAAGAAAACAGAAATATTTTTGTTGTTTCAACAAGGGAGCTATTTTATTACTGGTAAACCAGAAATGATCCAAGTTGGAAATTTCCATTTATAATCACAGCCTCAACATGAACTTTGTATGGGCCTTGAAGAGTTGGGGATTTTTATACTTAGAGTGCAGTAAATATTTGTGGCACACACAAACCAAATGATTAGCTGGAGTTAAAATAACCAAATAGTAGCATATGAAAACTATAAATCCCAAAGGACTAAGAATAAGGAAAAGCATCTGTAGGAATCACTGCGATGCCCAACAAGCAATGGAGAGAGTATCTAGAAGGACTTTCTCTTTGAACAGAAAGTTGAGCAATGGTTTAAGTTACTGCTAAATCCAGTGCCACAGTCTAAAAGCACACCCTGCATTTAATTTAACCACTGCCCCCCTCAAAAAAAACCAGCAAGCCAGCAAACTTTTGACTATACATATGTTGTGCATATGACAGACAACTTTTTTTTTCTTTTGTTCTTGGTCCCCTAAATCATGTGCCTATGTATTTTTGAACCTTCATGCTGTTGGCGTCGTTGCTGTATATTGTTCAGATCTATAGTCCCACAGTAATTTGGACTCCGAAGCTTCTCCAACACATTTTGAGTTTTCCAATTATCATACATTTCCTAGTGTGAATTTCACATTCTTATATCTGCTACTTTCTAAATTTATGTAAAATTTGGTATTGTTTTCTCCCTTTCTTTCATTTGTAATTTTACCAATATTTTTCCTTTCCTAAAGTGCATATACAAAATGTGTATCTACTGCTTCCTTGTATCCTTCAGGTTACTGCACTACTCCAGACATTTTTTCAAGTACCCATGAAATTACATCACATTCAAGTCCAGGGTTATATTTTTAAACCAAAAAAGCAAAATTACAATCAAAACCCCTTTGAAACCTTGCTCAACCTTCAGTGCATAATTGCTCGTGTAAAGTCTGCATCCAGCTGTGTGTCTAATTGGTGCACACAATTGCTTCAACTGCCCAACAAGAAGTGGGTAACTGCACAGGCAGGTGAATGTAATTAGTTGTTTGCATTTGTAAGTATCTCATTTGCACACGCAGTCATAATGACTCTGCATTCTAATTAGTTAAAAAATGTCGGTTGCAGTGCTATTCCCTCACTTTGTGTATTTGGACAACATTTTCGTGTGTTACAGTGGTGTAATAAAACACACTTGGAGAGCTGGTTGGTATTTAGTTGTTGAGGGAAAGGGCTGTGTCAGGTCAGGGCAATCCAGAATCGGATGGTGCCAGGGGAGGAAGGGGAATCTCTGCTAAGGAACATGTTTTCTTCTTGTTGAGCCTCTGAGGTATTTCCAGCCTGTTGTGAGAAGGCTGCACTGCTTGTGCTCATATGATAGAGATGTGTTTGTGCTGAGCAGCAGCTCAGAGGTGGTGTGCTAACACCGGTGTCATAATCCGTGGACCAGTTCTTATCCACCTAGAACTTGGTCCCCTCTCTTGGTAAACTGAAGCACAAAGGGTTGGTTCATACTTCCCAAGTATAGAATGTAGAATTGAAGTTCCTGCTCATTTTCATGTGCTGTCAGGGTCTGAAATTTTATGTTTCTGATAGAGTGAAATAATCCAAAATCTAGGTCAAGTTCATTCTCTCTAAGTCTCTCAAGTATTGCTTTTCTACAGGTTGAAATTATATTCAGGCTTTTTAATGTTAGTAAAATAGCATGATTAATGGGAATTTAAAATGCAAAATAGCATCTTTACTAAACTTTTTAGGCCTTCCTCTGCATATCATTGTCTGGAATCCCAAATCTTGCAGATAAAGTACAATATAATTTCAGAGACAGTAAATCAGCCAAGGGAAGGTGATCGTTAAATACATTAAAATGCATGAAAATTACCTAAATGGAAACCATTAGATTAAATGAAGCAGCTACAGTATAATATCCTGATGACTCTAGAAACTTTATTTAGATCATAACTGTACTGATGTTGTGCAAATCCCATGATTAAAGAGAATGTAACATATCTCTCCCTCTGCCTCACTTTCTTTAAGAATTTGCAATTTCAATTCCTCTACGGCTTAATAAACAGTTACCTCAATAAAGGCACTTTCCGATATTCTGCACCAATCTGCATTTTGATGTGGTACAGCATGAAACCTTATCTCAGTGTGGCATGTTTGCAGAAATAACAATGTTTAAATAATGACTGAAATGAAGCATAAAAATCTTCTGTAACTAAAACGGACATACTGAGAAATCTTAAGCCTCGGCTCCAGTTACCACTTTGGTGTTTCTTTTCTGAGGCTGACACTTGTACATCATACCCATCACAAAGCCATGTTCCCAAACCTCATGCATATTTTGATTTAGTTCTCTGTTTTATATTTATCGTTCCACTGAATGGCAGTTTTTGGTCTTAATGCCAAGCTGTTTCGTGAAGTTTCATTAAAAATATATATTATTCTATTTCTGTTGAAACCTCCTAGTGAATTATCATTTTTCTTCTCATCTCAGTGGCATCATATATGCTGTATAATTTCTGGATTGTGAATGTCATTGTTCTTCTTACATGGTCTACGTGTTGTATGCACAATTTTCTCAGAGGATTAAAAGGTTGGGTCTCCTGCAGAAATTACTTTTTTTATTTTAATGGATTGTTTCATTGGGGACTTTTAAGTCATGTACATCCTGATGCTACTGAAAGAAAAATTCCAGTGTTTGATTTTTCACGTTCCTAGCAACTGTCCATTAACATAGGTGCCCGTCATTGTATGTTAATTTAGTATTCCTTCTCACTACTGTGCTGCTCTTTCACATACCCTTGCTCTATCTGCATGCATACAGACACTGTATTAGAGCTTTTAGGGAATTAGAATAGAACAACGGCATGCAGTAATAGCTTCCTGATGGAGTAACTAATGGCTATTATTCCATAACTCATCAGAATTTGGAAGCCTAATTCTGACTGATATTAAAATAATCAAATAACAACAACTGTTCTTTTACCAATCCTTTTACCAATATTTGTAATTTGTCATTGTAATGTCACAATTTGTAATGGACAAGTGTTTAAAAAACAAATTTTACGTATCAGCATATGTGATACGAGTCACATTATCATTTGGAGTTGGTGTACCCTAAGTGCAAAATGCACTGTGCAGTTTGAGAAGGAAAATGGTAAGGGAGGAAGAAGATTAGAGATCAGTGGCCCAAGGGTGCTTTTAGTTGCAGTGGACTAAATTGACTGCAAACTTGCAATTCCAGTTGACGTCAGTGGAAGCTGATGGTGTCTAAGAAGTTCTCATCAGCTTAGCAGTGTTCATCTGAAGACAAAATTAGAAATGTATTCCACATAGCCCAACTGTGTGATCTGCGCTTTACTGTGAGAGGAAGTGGATATGAGAAATTCAGGTACAGTTCAGAAAAAGATTTAAACCTTTTGCAGAAACTGAAGGAGAGTAACTAAGAGGACTTGGACACACTGAGGCAGAAGAATAAAAAGAGAGCAGAGGTTTCTCTGCAAAGAAAAGGGTTAGCCAAACTCCCTTCATCTGGCTCCACAGAATTAGCATTGTCTACTCTGATTTTGAATTAATAGATTTTTTACAGAGAAAGCAAGCTGAGAATCTTGACCGTTTGCTGAGGTATGTGAGAGCTCAGAGAATGCCATTAGCAAAAGGCAAAAGCTTTGAAATTGTTTTGTGTTTTTTTTCCTGCCAGACTGCAGGCAAAAGATTTGAATCTGTTCAAGTCTGCAATGGTCTCTTAAGTACCAGGCATGCTTTTTTCCTCCTCTGGGGTTTGGGTGAATGCATTGGGGGCAGCGGTGAATGTGGGCAGTGCAGTAGAGCTCACGCTGTGATTCCCTTGCGCTGTGTTGGGCTTGTTTGGCACGGAGCGCTGCTGGGCTGGTCCTGCAGTGGAGAGCTGCTGGGAGGGACTATGTGATATGATTCTTTTATTTTAGCATCCTGAGAAGTTTTCATTAGAAGAGCAATAACAATAATAATGACACTGTGTGTTTCTGATCCGATCTAAGTCGCAGTGCTGTGTGCAGTGTGAACTGACGCAGCATTTCCAATGGGCAGCCTTTGCTAAAGAGGATATACACAATAAACTGTGCTCTTCCAGCAGGACCATGTGAAGGATTATGGTGGGGTTCAATACACGACAGATTATTAGAAAATCTCGTTTAATATTCACACACTGATTGGATGCCTGATTTAATCCCTTTTCAGGGTCCTCTCCAGTGCTGTCTGCTGGTGCTAGTTTTTTTGTGAACAGTTATACACAAACTCTCTATTCATCGCTGCTGAACATCTGACCATGTTTCCACCAGCATATAAAGCCTACACAGCAGCATGGTGGGTTTACTTATTCTCTTCCAGCCTCACCTAGATGAAAGTAATTTCTTGTCTGTACAATCGCTATACCTAATAATTTTTATATTTGTTTATACTTTAGAAGCATATTTGTTAAACAATGGTGACAGATCAATTAGAATTAGAATTAACGTCTGTTCTTATTAGGAGATGCTTATTTTTAGGATTTTGTCTAACATGGGAAAAACACACCAGTGTAGCTGCCAGGGCTCTATGAGGGGTTCCCTGCCCCACGCAGCCGCTGGCCTGGGGCACTCCTGGCCAGGACGAGGAGCCCCATGACCGACCTTGCACATAACTTGTCACCTCACCTGCACTTGGCCCACCCAGGCTGCTAGTGGGCACGTTGTCATCACAGGGCCGGGTCAGGCAGTGCTCTGTGCTGGGTGCTACTGGGTTAGTGTGCCAAGGGCGGCGGGAGGATAAGGCTGGATACGGAAGGATAAGGTGGAAGGCAGAGGCAGGAAGATCCACTTGTTTCACAGAAATTCAAATACGCCACCATTTTCACAGGGGTTAGAAGCACAGAGAAGCAAGCTGAAGTTTAGTTAGTAGAGAGAAATGTACAATCCAAAGCTGAAAGCAGAAATTGCTGCTGCATTTGTAAGGAAACATAGAGATAATGCAAAGGCGGGTAAGCTTTAACAGCATCGTCACAAGGTCTGGGGAATGTTTTGCTGACAGCACAGGAGAAGGTATGTGAATCTCACAACAACTTTTAGGGAACTTTTCACAGAAGTCAAAACTTCCGTAGGCAGCTTACATAGGCTAAGTATTTTCTTTCGTGTGGTTGGGAGAAACAAGTTGGATGCTGGCTGGTGAGACTGTTATTTTGATATGTAAAGAGCAGGCTCTGCTATGGCTTGGTTCATTTCTGCCTTTGAGGAGATGAGAACTGGGAGAACAGGGATTGGTTTATTTTTTTTTTCTCTCTCCCTGACACCTTAGGTTGGGAATCTTGCTGTCACATGCCAGCAGTCACAGTGAAATTAATTTCTTATTGCTCTGTATTTTAGGCTTATAGTAGAACTATGTAAAGCTTTGTCACTCTGATTTGATTACTGCTGCTAATGGGCAAAAATGTTAGTACAAGATGAAGGGGCTGGGCTTGGCCTCGGAGAGCTGCTGGCACAGAGCTGCCGGCTCTCAGCCCTGTACAGGGGATTAGAATAGATACTCAGCATCCTGCCTTCCCAGATTGAACAAAGATCCCAAATGACTCTCTTGTTCAGCCTTATCTTACAATGCATAATGCACATTAAAGAGGACATTTGTATATTCTGAAAGGTGTTTAATACAGTTGGCATTTGGATCCTTCTTGAAATGCCCTGGCTACCTTCTTATTTGCAAGTGCAACAAGCAGCAGGTACCAGCGGATGTTGTTGCTTACAGACTCTATATTCCCAAAGCATTGTTCAGGGATTTTTATTTCATACATCATTTCTTAGTCACAGCTGTATAATCATATATTGCATCTAGAGAGCATAGCGTGGCATTGAGGATGTATTCTGAATGCACACTAAATATTGAAAAATCAACGCAGAGAAAACTGGTTTTTACTGCAGTTTGCCAGAGAAAATTTCTCGTTTCTTTAAAAATCAACATACTTTTCTAACAACTGCAGACGATTTGTCAAGCACAAAATCTGCCTGTGTAGATTGAGTGTAGATTTGGTTTTCTTACACACCGATATAGTATTAGGAACTAATAAATAAATAAATAATTTCTGTGAACTGTATGGAGAAATGTTACTGACACTGTAATGGTCCGCAGTTGGTGCAGTCGTATCTAGAACATCTCCTGTCATAGTGAGTTGTTTCATGCCTACATAAAACCCCTTGTCATAAATCATTAGCAGGAGAGGAACCTGAGACATGTAGGAACAAAACCATACATCTCAGCTGCAACCACCTGAACAAGCAGCGCTATTTCTTATATTGATAGCAATAATAGCTTTTATCCCTTCTTTGCATAGGCTTCTAGAGAGAGATGGCGTTTGACTGGCCTGTTAAAAATGCTCGGGTTTAGTGACTGAGGTCTGCAATAATACCTCTGATCTAATTATCATTTATTTATTCCATAAATGCCAAAGCAAGCTTCAGACAGCCTGAAGTATTGTTCATTAGAATTGGTTATTTTTGCAGTTCAACAGCTGAGGCTGACATAGATCACTGCTTTTATGATAGTTCTGCACCTGGGAGGAGCTCCCACAATGCTGGACCAGATCACATCAGCTGTTCCTCAGGCAGCTGCAAATGGGTTCACTTGTAAAAACAGAAAAACCTAGAAAACCTACAGACCTGACACAGAGAAGTCCCGAGGAGAAAGCTATACATGACTATTAATTTTCTCTGTGGGATTGCTTGTTGTCTTTACGCCTGAACGTGAGAATTTTTTCTTCCAGGCCATTAGCCACACAGAGAGAGATAAGAGATTTAGAGTAATCTACGAGGAAGTTACATAGGTCATAACGTGTTTGGAGTGGACAGCCTGGAACATTTGTATTACTTATCTCCTTTCTTTTGTTTTAATGAGCTCTGGCTTTTTTGGTATTTGTGTGTATTTTTGAGTTGCAGAGTGTTCCTCAAAAAGAAGGGCCAGTCCCTATCCTGAAAAACTAAATGGGAATAAAAAAGGTTTCTATGTTACTGTTCCCCTGGGTGATGAAAGATTACACTTGGTTACGCAGGAAACCCCCTCCAGTCCTGTATTTCCTTCCATTTTGAAAAAGATAAATAAGGGGAAGTGTAGCTTAAAGAAATGAGAAACATTAAAGAAACAGGAATCATCCCAGTCCTACCAGTCTTAAGTAGCTTGTTTTACATTTTGCATTATATATAATCATGGATTGATTCATAGACTTACTGACTTCTCTGGAGTTTTTCTAGTCATTTCACAAACTTTTGGATCTGATTCTCTGAGAGTGGGCAAGTGCAACTTAGTGAAAGGCCAAACGGAGCTCAGTAGTGTCAGTGCTTTCTTTTCCCCATTCACTCGCTGTGCTTTTGCTAAGACAGGATCTGCCGTGATGGCATATACGCATTGTCAACACTCGGGTATCAAGGCAGTGGATTGATGGGCTGCACAATGCGAAGGCAGCCAGCTGCTGCTGCGGGATCTCCAGACACAGGGTAGCACATTCCTGTGGGGGTGTGGGATTTAACTCTTCTGGCTGAGGCTGGCACTAACCAGGAGATCTCTGCTCTGTGCACAGCCAACAGGACCTTTCCTTCCTTGTTCCACTCAGATGTTCTCATCCTGTGTTCTCTTAAGATAATATACATCCTAATTTACATATATTTTGTATTATCTGTGCTTTTCTTTATCTGGTTCTCCCCTTCACCTAGCTACTTTGAAATTTCATTGGATGGTACACAATCCTAATGCCATGCATTAGAAATTACTACTTTCATAGTGTCTCCAGCTCTTCAGTGCATCTAGGCTTGGTTTTAAGAAAAGCATTGTCTCTGTACTACAATGCATCCTCCTCTCCTCCCCCATCATACGCAGGAACACACAGCCCTGCCCTGGAGACAGTGCACTGCAATTGTACAGTAGCGCCCATCACAACAAAATCACAACAGTTTTAATCTTATCAGTCTCAAGTAGCAGCAGAACTCTGTGCAAACTCAAATCCTTGCTGTCTGACAATGTCAGTGAGGAAACACAGTTCATCCTCATCCAAGATATCAGTTGTCATAGCGAACTGACAGTACACAAAGAGCTGCAGTACATAGTGCCAGCTCAACAGCTGTAGATGAGCCTTAACATACTTTCTCCCTGCATCCCCTCCTACGAAAAAGCAACCTTTACTTCAGGATGGTGAGGAAAAAACAGTCCAAAACCTTACTCTATATGATGTTTCTAAGAAACCTTCCACGTCCATTTAAAAATACACTGAAATTTTGTTTTGCTGCTTATTTCTGCTTAGTCCCTTTTTTAATAAATATGTACGCTATCATTATGGTATGCACAAACTCACTAAAAAGCTTGGGACGGACTATTAGGATTTTTCCTTCATATTTGTGGATATTTCAATTTTTTTAAGCATAGCTTTTATCTCTTGCACTACTTTGGCCACCTCAAGGTCCTTATTTGGGGTTCTCGAAAGTTAATAGGAAATGAAGTTTTTCTTACATCAGTGATTTGCTGTGGCTATAGAGGTTAATACTTGTGTGATGCTAATCAGTGGCAATGAACAGACTTGTTTACGTTTGCCTGGAAGCATACAATTAAAAAAATGCCTTTAAACCCCATTGAAAAAGAATCATTAAAACTTCATACTCAGATGTGCTTTTAAAGGCATGCTTTTAGGTGCAATACAAGCTAAGCCAGTTTTTTCAAGCAAGTTAGTTATCCAGTTACTTTGACTGTGTGCACAAACTGGGCAGTTGTCTGTGAAAGGGGCCAGTTCCCTTAACTGACATATGTCATTTACAAGCCAGTCATGGAAATATGCTCATATTTCTTATAGAAAACCAAGTACTAAATTCATTTGAAATCCGTTATGATGCCCTCTTTTCTTAACAAGTGAGCTAAAGAGGTGATTCTGAGATCATTCACCAAGAATTAGAATAGCAGACTAAGTCAAAATCAAACGCTTAAATGAACCATGTTTAAAAGAATTACTTGCCTTAGATGTGTCTGAACTATGACCTGGGAAAATCAACCTCTTTGGTTTTGACCCAGAGTCAAAATTAGCTCTGCAGTTCCTTAACATTAAAAAAAAAATAAAAAAAGGATGTGACTAATGGGCATAGCTTAACTGGAAAAGTTATGAATCACTGATAAAGTGGTGTGATTTTGAATTAGCCAGTCTTCTTCCAGCAGCAGAGCTACAAACGTCCATATTCTTTTACAAAGAGTAATAATGCTTTATAACTTGGACAATTTTTAGATTCAAAAATCTTTGGATTAGAGGAAGAAGGAGCGCTGCCCAGATTTGTCCTAAAAATACATTAAAATGGTAGTAGTACAATGTCCAGTTAGCCACTTAAGAGAACAGCAGCTTTACCAAGAGCTTTTGATTTTTTTAATACCTTATTGTCTGGTATTTTTGAAAACAGGAGTTCAGAACACAAGAGCTGGAATGTGATTAGGTGGAGCTGAAAGATGAGAGAGAGGAACAACAGGGAACTGCAGGGACAGAGGAAGGGAGGATAAATGGAACAGCACAGAGATGAGAAAAACAGGAGCCAGAGGAGGGAGTGGAGGTATTTGGGTGAGCTGAAGGGAACAGAGGAATGAGAAGAAACTTTAGCCTTTCTGATCTATAAGATTGTCTGTACTTTACATTTGCTGTTAAATATAGATGGCAACACACATTCTACAAGACAAAAAAATAAAGGAGGCCAGAAAAAATAAATGCTGTGAATAAGTCTTTGGGTTATTCTAAAAAGCATTAAAGACTTTCAAGTTACTGGTCTTTTGATTTATTATGATGTTACCAGGATTGAATGGTGTCTGTGCAGCTCTACATTTCAGATTTATGAACCTATGCAGTAAACATGATTTCAATTATCTTTGATGAATGTTTTGATTTTATTCATGGGGAAGGCTGCTTACATAAGGAGGGCACTGTGTGCCACGCTGTCCTAGTTAGTGTGATCAACTTACCTGATCCTTTGTCCTCTGGTTGAATTTGTGTCGTCACTCCTTTATTCTTGTTCATCTCGAAAAGCTGACCTGTGCTACATCAGAACTGACTGCATTTGGTTGTCAGACTAAATGTTTCCTAGGTGGAAATTGCTTGCAGGGTATTGGAACTTTAGTTTATATGCTAATTAAATCTAATGTACTAGTGCTACTTTTATTGCTATTAATGTGAGGATTTTTGCCCATCTCCAATTAATGTTAATGTGAGGAAAAAATGGAGAAAAAGGCATTTTTGACAAGCTAAAGAAAATTCTGTTCAAATGTCTTTGTGTTTCCTCTACTCATTATGTGTTGATATAAATGTAAATGTCTATGAGAAATGTGGAAAGGAAAATGTAAGGCAATACACGCTTATTTTTGGCTCGGAATAACAGTACTTATGAGTCAATTTAGGCTTTGTAGCCAAAAAGACTTGGCAACTATGGTACTGACAGCATTTGCACATGCTTTTATACATTTGCTGTTCAGAGTTGATCCTGCAGAATCCTGTACTCTCAATTTATCATAAAATAAGTTTAATATAAGATTGAATGGAAGGCAATAAAGTCACAAACAGCATGCAGTGTGGCCTATCGCTTAATAACTTTCTCACAGATTCAGACACCTCATTCCAATACGTTTCTGCTCCTTTACTAGGCATTCTCTTTTTTTTTTATAGAGGTTATAGTCAAGAATTAGTGAAAACAAAAATATCTGAATTTCTAGTGGAATTTCTCGTTTTCCAATTTCACTTTTTTTAAATTGGCTTTCAGATTGGTAATTTCAGTCTATAAGAGTAAGGAAGATCTGTTACTTCAGAGTATGCACCCTCAATGAATGTGAGTGCTGATATTCCTGAAACAGTACAGTATGGCTGAAACTGAAATATATGCCTGCTTTTTAAGAAAACAGCCCTAAAGGAAAGTAGCCTAATTAAACTGAAGTTCTTTGTCTTTGCCAGTGTCACACAGATGAGATTATGTGTAATTCACATTTCATGGCATTTTTGAAACAAAACAGAGTTTTCAAATAGAAGGTGAACACTTTAATGGCTGAGGTAGCTGTCCTTTTGCTGCACATCAGCACACCAGAGGAAAATGAATTGCGATGATGCTGTGGGAGAGGAAGAGTAATACCTACTTGAAAATAGCTAAAGAAGAAAATAACCAAGTGTTCTGAGTTGGCACTAGGTTGGGTCATTTACAGTAAAATCAGTATCTAGTCTTTTTCTCAGGACTGGTCCTTCTACTCTCAGAGCGATCAGGATGCTCTCAGAACACACTCTAGGCTGTATTTTACCTTGAGGCAACTCTGAGTTCATGATGTCCTTCCTTCTGTATCTGGAGCTTCCTTTCATGTTCACATCTCTCAGCCCAGTACCCTTCACTTATGTTGAGAGTGTGGTTCTAGCTAGTGAAAGCGATCAGTCTTCAGACTTAACCCTTACCTTTTCAGCTCCTGATCATCGTTAGGAGGGAATATAAAAAGAACCCCAAAACAAAACAATGTTTACCATTCTAGTCCATGTAGGGGTTCTGAGTGAACGTGCCTTTTTTCAAATAGTTCAAAGTCTGGTTCCCCGGGCAGGGCCACTGTGTGAGTGACAGCAGACTTTGCTCTTGGGCAAACTTTTTGATAATTTAGATCTTTGTACCAGTGGGAAGAAAAGGAAACTGTGATGAGGCTTAAGTATGTCCTGTCTAGAAAGATAGGAATTTGAGAAGCGTCCTACCCAGGGAGGCCTTCTTTAGCACTTCTTTGTGACACTTGCAGGCATCTCATTGGCTTTTGAGCATGAAGACTATGGTGAACAGTTTGATCAAGAACTGTGTACACCCTTGTAAATAAGCCGCAGTTCCACAGTGTGTACGCTAATAACTTTTAAACATCAGTTTGTGTAGTATGCTGCATACAGATCTACAGCGCTTCTCACTCTGACTCCAAGTACTTAGTTCCATGAGAGTATTTCTTCTGTGCTAGCTCTCAATAAAGGTCAGAATAATTGAAAAAAATGAAGTGCTTTCTCTTGTGTATTACAAGGTGAACGTAATTCACAGTGGGAATATATTTACAATTGCAGAATTGTCTTTTGATTTTATTTTTCCCTAAAAGAAAGATCACCCAACTGTCATATAACCTCTAGTGGTGAATATTCATCAGCTGTAAAATACAAATTTCTATTTTCCTGTATCACTGGTAAATATTCCTTCCTCCTACCTCTGTTCCCAGTAAACATTCTGGCTGGCAATACAAATAAAATACAAACGATTCTTGCTTTAGAAATTATGTTTTATTCACATTACTTTCAGGATTATGAAAAGCCAGCAAAGATTAGAAAGAGACTTGTTTTCTGGTGGCAAATTAAAGCTGTGGGAGGTCAAAAGGAAGTTGGATCTTGGTATCATGCTCAGACGTCACAGGTTTGGTATTTCCGTATTTCTCACTTCACAGGCAAAGTGGTGTGTACTGATTGGCCCAGGTTTTACCCATGCACCAGTCAGTCCAGCATGCTCCAGCGTTCTTGAAGTGAGGTACTGAACTACCAGAGACCAACAGGCTTTTTGGCATGTTGTTATCTTATTTTCCTATTGCTGGACTTGAGAGATTAGTAATATTAATAATATTTTAATTATTGCATATGGAATCAAATATTATAAAAAATCCAGTTTCTTATGCCATTTAAAGAATGGAGGGTAGCTCCTGTTTGCTTTGAAGTACATTAGGACAAGAGCTGCATTCAGAGTTACTGCAAAGTAGCTGATGTTCTGCAATCTCATACCGTTACTTCATATTTTCATGTTAATACCTCTGTCTCACTACTTACAGGATACGAGATATCTTTTAAAGTCAGTATAGAGAACTAAGTCAGCAGTTTGAGCATTACCATTTTATTGCTACTGAAAAGTATATTATTCAAGCAGGAGGTTGGTTTTGTGATCATTTCTCTGATGATTATCAAATTCTCTGTGACCAACTTTAATGTCTTGCTAATGCTGTCAAAATTAAATGTGTAACTAATAACTAAGGGGAAAGCAACTAACTTTATTCAGTGCACGTGGATATTTTTTAATGACTGGACTAGTAAGTGGAAAATATTGTTCGGTGTTTAACATAGAAAAATGTGAAATAATCGATGGGTAGGCAATGAACCGAAGTAAAGAGTGTATATACAACAGAACAGCTATGCGGCATAATGACAAATAAAGGATTTAAAGGTTATTATAAACAAATCCATGAAGATATTAGCATGGCTATGTGCATGGAAAAAAAGCCAATGTCAAATGGGGCTGCGCAAATGACCAGAATGCAAATGAAAACAAAAAATAGATAGAGTACGAGGCTGTTTTATTGCTTTATTTTCAATAGTACTGTAAGTTTCATTTTAAATGTTGAGTTATGAACTTGCTTTGTGTCTAAACAGTCATATTGGCATTTGGATTTCTAAAATGGGAATCTCATTTTTATACTCTGGTGCACAATATTGGATCTGATAATTTCTAATAACTATCTGTGTTTTAGAGACCTTCTTCAGTGTTCAGATCACAGTAATTGTATGTACAGAAGACCAATTACACATTTAGCTGGCTTCTCGAAGGTACATTTACATTAAGTGGACCCATACAACTGTAGTAATAGTTTATACAAGTGATGATTAAGCTCACTTATGGAAATCTAGGACTTTTTTCCTGAAGCCTGCTGCACTACTTTGGCATGGATTTAATATACAACCTTGAATGGTTTTCATATCTTTGCTTTTTTAGTTCAGAGTTTGATACCTCAAACATCTAATTGCGGTTGAATGCTAACATTATGCATGCAGTACTCACCCATGGGAGCCAGCTTCACAAGTTAGTGAAAATATTGATATTATAATCCTTTAGGCCAAACTTCTGTCACTGTCAAGTAAACCCCAGTATTTTCATAGTAGGTTTTTGGCTTACTAAAATGTAATGAGTAGTGGATATTTGTGATATACGGTAGTGCACACAGTGAGTGAGTATGTTATGATGCGACAAATCAAAGGCACTTTTCTTTTCTGGTTACCATGATGTCCTCAGAAGCCAATGATTTGTGTGCAAGGTTCCTCACTTTGCTCCTCCATTAGAGCATCTTGCAGAGAGAGAAAGCAACTTCATTTAAACCTAGCATAGCTGTAGAATACATTAGGTCAGGTATCCACATTAAATCTGAGTATCCTCTATGGGATAGTTGAAGGATTGCATCATTTTAATAACTGTTGGGTTTTTTCTCAACAGATAAAATTTAAGCTTTTATTAGTAGGCTGCCTGTTCCTTTATTTTCTGTATGTGAGCATGTTGTCTTTTCTACAAAGGTCTTAAGAATACCAGTTTTATTTTCTTAAACTATTTCTTATAATGACTAAATTCACAAAAATATCTCTGCCTGTGCAGCATATGCTTAATTTTTCACGTGCCCCATATGCAGTCTGGTCGATATATTTAAGTGAAGTCTATTATCTATTTATTTATTTATTTATTCTTCACCCTCTGCTACAGATGTTATCATATGATTTGCTTAATTTTATAATACTGCCTTCATGTGGAATTTACGATGTCCTAGGATCAATATAACTCAACTGTAGCTGACTATGTCAAAAATAATGTGTGCTGAATTTAGTAATCGGATTGATATTGAGGCCTTATTTTTACTAGACTCCTGAAGCAACACCAAGGGTATCTTTTTGTAGTAAAAATATTGCAGATTAATCTGAATTTAGTTTAATGACCTGGTATAAGACGAGAAAGCCTAAATAAACAGCTATCTCCTTCATGCCAATTTGTCTGGGTAGTATGCTATAGGTTGAAGAAACTGTAAGACGAGAAAAGATGACTGGACTGTCTGTTGCAACTTTATATATGGCACGAGTCCAGAATTCGAGCTAGAGGTCACAATCTGAAACATGTAGGTTTTAGTTCATTTTTTTAGCAGTTATTCACTGCAACTGTTGGTGAATTGCTCCAATGGTTAACTACACATTCGTGTTATGTGTATTTCTTAATTTTAATTTGAAATTTTCTAGCTATATATACTTGCTAGAAGAAGTACCCTTTAACAGTTTTCTGTTTTTCATGTGTATGTGCTTACAGCTTCTGAGTAAATCAGGCTTTAGCCTCCCCTTTGCAATTTGTGTTCCTGGGTCTTTTACAATAACATTTTTTTTTAGCCATTCTTGTGCCTGTCCTCTGAAGTCACTATGCTTCATCATCTTTCTTAATGAGTTGTGGTTAACAGAAAAACAGCAATTCACCCGTACTGGACACGGTGAGACAACCACTGAACAATTTGCCCTGTCTTTGCCCTTTATCAGTCTGTTGGGTACAGCTGTTTTAATGCTGCAACTAAATAAAACACACCTTTGAAACTTTTACATATGTCTGCAAAAGCCTACTGGCATTGCCTGGACACTGTAATAGTCTGGAATAGCAGTTTTTACGTCTCAGTCCCTCAAAAAAATGGAAGATATTCTGATTCAAGGGGTTAGTTGTGTGGTAGTTTCACAAGAAATTGTGAATAACACCATAGCACTTGAAGAAGTAGCTTTTGTTTCACTTTTTCTATTAAAAAGTGAGTTTAACTTATAATATTTAAAAATATTTTTAACTTCAAATATATTTCATCTGAAATATATCTGTAACATAAAATACATTTTTAGTTCTCTGTTACGAAAACTGTAGCTAGCTCTGATATTCAGAATCTCAAAGACTTTTAGGCTTGCTTTGTCTGCCAAGCTCTGCATTAACACATCTAATCTGCGAATCTGCAGAAACCTTAATGATGTTTTCAGATATTATCCTCTTATAAACTAAAATGTACGAAAGAATTCTTGCTAGAATGAATTGTATTGTTTTTCTAAATCTCTGCACTTTATGTGATCCTAATTTTGAAATGTTAATGTATTTTTTTATTAGCTCTGTAAACCTAAAGTTATTATTACTTCTACTGTCCTACTGCCTGGAGTGAATGTAGCAGTTTAGAGATGGTCAAATCTTGTGAATGTTTCCCACAAAGATTAAAAGTAAAGGACCAGTTTTGTAACCTCAGCCATGCCATGAAGAAAAGAATAGGGCTGTATGGGAAGTGAAGTGTTATTCAGCATCACTAAGCATGACAGAGTCAAGGTCTGTATTCAGGCAGATCTGCGAGGGGTGAGAATAAACAGCCCTTCCTTTGGATAGATGGGGAGACTACAGTTTAGGCTTATGTTGGCTTAATGCCAAGCCAACCTGTTTTTTTAATATAGCCTTTTGGGGGGCAGTTGGGTTTGTTTGGGGTGGTTCGTTTGTTTATAGTGTTTTTTCTAGCATATGCAGCTTTAGAGCCAGGCAATAGTGTCTCTTGGAAATATGTGCTTTTTTGAGGCTGGCTTCAAAACAGGAGGAGATGGAATTTAGCAACAGTAATAAGAAGCCAAGGTAAGAAACATTGTTGTGAAGTATAGGAAAATAAATGTCAACATCTGAGCATAGTTATAAAAAAAGCAAGTGAAAAACAGTGTAGAAAACTATGCACAAATATTTGTGAATCTCTCAAATAATGCTGCATATGTTATATTTAATGAGGAAGTTGATTAAGAGCTGGGGAAATTAAACTGGACAGACTGAGAGCAATAGGTAAAACAGATAAAGGTCTGCTAGAATGGAAGCCTGTGTGGAGATCAGTAAAAAAAGTTGGAGAACATGCTATTCTCTCAAGCAAAAGAAAAAAACCCAGCTGATCTCATTTTCATAACTATTATAATGGACAAGAAGCTAAACAACCCGTGTTATTTCCCTGCTATGGAATTGTGCTAACTGCATTGTAGGTAGGCCTGTTTGGATCCTAACTGGGGACAGGCCACGTAATAAACCATTGTAATTCTTATTTACTCTTGGGAATATCATCCCAAAATGCTCATAACTCTTATGATTTCTCCATGTCATGGTTATGGTGCATTAGTGATTGAGTCTCTACACCTTGGCTGCTGTGTTTGGTTTTGGGCCCCTCACTACCAGAAACACACTGAGGTGCTGGAACAGTAAATCACCCTGATTTTTCAGCTGTGCATTGAGAGAACCTGTATCCTGAGAAGTTCAATGCAATCTAAGCTTTTGCTCTCTTACATGCTGGGATAATTTACATGTGTCTTTAAGATAACAGTGATTTGGAAGATTAACATTTTTAAGTCCAATTAACACCAAATGTTATCAAAAACCTTTTGCAAATTGCAATTTGCCACTGCAAAGAGCAGGGAAGAAACTCAGCATTTGGCTTCCTGTTTGCAGCTATAACTCAGTGACGAAAAACGTGGGTATTGTGCTTTGCAGAAAGTTTATCTCTAAAAACATATGGGAATGGATAAGCCCATGGGATTTGGGTTAACCCAAACTGATTTATAGTAATCACAGGCTTTCTTTCATTTTAACTTCTGACTGCTTCTATGTCTTTCATTCCTCATCAGAGAAAGTGTAGATTCAGGTACGATCCTGATTCTGCCATCAATTAATTTTTAGTGTTCTTGAGGGTGATTTTCAACCGGATAGGGTGAATTGCATGTCTGACAAATTACTGTTTAGTTGGCCTCGTTAATACCTGAAAGATATTCTTTTCACTATTTTATTCAAATGAAGTGATTTAAAAGGTATTTAGATAATTTTGTCTTAAAACCACTTTTTTGTGTGTGTTATCACCTGTTTCCTTGTTTTTTTTTAATTACAAATGTACCTCAATGTTCCTGAAAACTCCAGAGAACAATTTTCCAAAATCCAACATTTTTTATGAATGACCTTGAAGCTATAACTTGGCCAGTCATACTCCTTTTGGGGGCTAAGTTGAATAAAGATTTTGGGGCAGGACATGATGGCATCAAGTGCTGTCCGATATTCTGGTAGTCCCAACTCCAGAGAGTTCATAGCTGCTTTGAAAAGCAGGTAGTACCACACGAGATGGAGCCGCAAAGGCAGGTGAATAATGCCAGTAAATGGAGAGACACTAAACTGCGTAAGAAGCAGTTATCTCTCAGGGTAATACTCTCCTACCAAAATCGATTTCTGCAAAGGAGGGAGTTGCATAAGGTTGTTATATTTAAAAGGCAACACAGAAGAAAACAAATAACTCTGGAAATTTAGCAAAGGTGGGAGGAGGCTGGGCACGCAATCACAATCAGGAGTGCAAATTTCAATATCAGCTCAAAAATATTTAGGAAATCTGTGGTGCTGCATAATTGCTTGTGAAAGGGCCATATATCAAGTCCAAAGGTAAGTATAGTGCTGTAATTTGGTATGTGAAAGAGGCAGCAGGGAATGGAGTGAATGGCCCTACTTCCCATTGATTCTCTGCCTGGAGCAAGGAGCGGGGACAGGGAGAAGGAAAAGAAAAAAAACCAAACCAAACCACAAAGCATGTCTCCCTACTTTTGACCAGGACTGAAATAAGTATCATAGATTCCAAATATCAGGACTTCAGAGAGGGAGAAAAAGGTGGGAAGGCAAAAGGAAAGAAAAGAAGAGGTAGACCAGAACAGTTCACAGGAGTTCAGGTCTGCCCCACCACGAATTTTCTGATGATGATGACTAGAAGTCTCCTGCTACTGTCCACTTTAAATTGTTTTTTTGACAGTGACTACCATTATATACTCAGAGAAGCAGAAATCAAAAGGAGTGTAAAAATTCCTGAAGATGAAATATTCAAACCAGACAGATCTAAAGAACCCACCTTTTCAGGTTGTTCTGAATCCATAGAACCTAACTTAGCTTATTTTTCAATCATCTTCCCACCTTGCACTTTAACATACCTTTTTGCTAGTAAAAACTAGTACCTAAGTAGCTGTAATCTCTTGAATGACACACTTTCAAACACTGATTTTTCCACATCAGCTACAGTTCACAATAATTTCTCCATGTGTCAATCTCAAGAGGCTATTTTTAGAGGCTCCTTAGAGAATGAGGTGAGATTGTTTAAGCCTGCTATGGGATGCTTGCCACAAATCGGTCTGCTCAGTTTAGTGGGATGAGGTGCTTTGCTCATAAAAGGGCAGAGCCCCCTGAAGGAAGTGTGTCTGAAAAGGTGAATTTCTCTGCAGCTCAGGATCCCACCATGCAAAGATTTATACGGAGTGAGTACTTCTTGAGAGCAGTGGAGTTACTCCTGACGTGGAAGCTTGCTCGTGTGAATACGGGGTTGTGATAGAAAATGCAGTGTTGATAATTTTGAACTGACAAGCCATGAGTGGTCAAGGTGTTAGCCAAGGCCATTAGTCAAAAATTATTTTCTTGCAAGTGTCCCCTGACTATCCTGTCTATAGGGAGACCTACAGAACAGCTCTCCTTGGATCACCATTTCACTCTGTCCTTCTATCATCTCTGTCCCTGTCTGAGGTTGTTAGCTGCCTTATGCTGTGCTATTGCCTTAGCATTCACACGAATACAGTCCTGTTGTGGAACACTCTAAATATTTGTGGAAAAATCTTAAATCTATAGGGAGAAACATTGGGACCTTGATAACGAGTGTCTTAATTTGCTGTTTCTCTTCTTTGCCATGAAAAGAAGTATCTTCTTGTCTCACTGTGAATTAGAGGATCACAGAGTATGTGATACGAGTTGTGTAGACTTATATAGCATCTAGTAGTGAACTGAAAGTGTGCAAATTGAGGACCTGTAGGAAGTGATAAAGACTTCCATGTTATGCATTTTTTTTCTCATTTTCTTGCTGTTGCCTCCTCTTTTCATTTCCCTGTGGTCTATTTCTTGCCTAGTTTACATAAATCTGGAAGTAACACTATTCTCAAATGCCAGCTAGTGTTTCTCACCTGCTTTTAAAACGTATGCAAAAATAAGGGTGCCACTTCATGAAGTTTTCATGGTATATTTACTGATAATCTCATTAATTAAATAATTAATTGTTGTGTATTATTATTTTCTATTCAGGGCTGTTTAATAAGGTTTGAAAATGGGGAGTACATGTCATCCAAGAGAGTGGTTGCTAAGCACTGTGCAGAATCTGACCCCAAGAAATGAAAGGAAAAGGGAAAAGGGGGAAGGGGGTTCTTTGAATATTCAGCATTTATTCCTGCCTTTCTCTCTGCATCATAGCCCTTGTCATAACTCCAGTATCTGTGTACTTGTCAAAAATCAGTGGTACCCAGAACCTACTGAATTTTCTTAGTGACGTCTCTTTGAATGTATCTCCTGATTAGTGTAATAATTGAGTGTAATCTTCTAATTGAGAGTATCTTCTGATTAGATAGATTTTTCTGATTTTATTTCTTTTAAATCTTATTCCTGTTGTCTGTTCTGTAATATTTAAACTATATATAAAAAATAAACTACACAAATCTCTATGTATTTCAAAGCTCAGAGATGCTTGAAATGATATTAGAATTCTCCTGAAAGCAGTTGCAGTAGATGCTTAATTTTACTCTTGCAGTTATAGTAATGATCCATTTAAACTTATGCCATTAATTGTTTTAAATTTGTTTGTTGGAACTGCATGAAGGTCATGCTGTTTGGAGCCGAAAGCAAACCCCATGAGAAAAAAAATGTCAAAGATCATTTTGGTGTGTGCCAGATAAATGGGTGTGTTATAAATGACAACTAGCTTATATCCAAATCACACAGACCAAAGGCAAGGCACACACATGCTGGGAGCTCAGCGGAATTCAATGTCACCATGCAGGACATGATAAAGTAACTTCCTGCACTTGAACATATTAAGTAAACAACTGCATTATGTCTTTTCTCACTTTGCCTTTCAGTTCAACTTAGATTTCAAATATACATGAGAGAAATCTGGTTCAGTAGTCCTAAATAGTCCCTGGGGTGCTTAAAAATCAGACCCAGCAGAATCAGAATTTTGAGTGTGCACTAGTGCACTGGATTACTCCCTTGCAGGAGCGTAGAGCTGCTTTCCCTGGGATCCAAGGTCTACAAGAAGTTGTAAGGATGATGAGGGAGTGTTGCTCCTTGTCAGTACATAAACAAGTAACAGAAGAAGGAGATACTTAAACTGCAATTTGGGGCGGAGACTTGCTAGATCCCTAAGGTGCTTAGAACAATGAAGTTCCTCACTAATGTGTTACAATAAATAAAAAATAAGGCCATGTTAACTCTTAGGTCTACCTGTGCTAAAATCCATTTTCTACAGTGAGAATAAAAGGTCAGAGATAGTGAATTCAGAGGCATTGCCAACCGTTGTGTTATCTGGTATTAGCCAGTATTTCATCCAGTGGCACTAAGTGGAAGTCATGGGGAGTCTGAAAGCCTTGACTAAATTACTGTCATCTGGCTTCCATGTGGTCAGTCCCTGATTCCTGTTGAATTCTCCCTGGCTGAAGTTCCTGGGCCTAAAATAACATTCTTTATCTCCTCCATCATATCCAAAAGTCATTTTTCTATAAACCACCCCCTCAGCCTGGCCCCCAGAGTGATTGTGATGGAGTGATCTGCCAAAATTTTTCACCCCCATCCTGGCTTCATTACATAGCGTGCTCTACCAAAGAGATGTAGAAATAAAAGTCAGGCTGCAGTAGGTAATTCAGCCCTGTGCCATCGGCATGTGGGAATTGAAAACAACCTAATTGAGGAATGTAAAATCACCTGAGGTAATGTCTTCTGATATTAGAATAAAAATGTGATGATAAAATTACTCTTCATAAAGAAGAATAATATTAATAATTTTGAAGACTTCTACATCCAGTTTAAACTTAAATGAACTCTTTATTGCTCTCCTATAAAGCAAGGCAAGGAGCAAGCTTGCTTTCAGTAAGCTCAGTGGTTTTAAAAAAGAAAGGATTTAGTCATGGATCTTTCATTATCATTCCTGCGGTGAAAATATGGAGGTAAACAAAAATGATTTTTTATTTATTTACTTTTATTTGGAACAACACATCTAGAGTAAAAATAGCTTTAGAACCATCACCTCCTTCTACTACTCGTTTTCTCAGTTATAAAAATACAGTGGAAAGGAGTCTGCTCTGTGTTACAGAATTAATGGGTATAGTAAAATACAACTGCTTCCCAAGAAGTCTGTAACATTCTTTCTACCTTAACTGAGCCTAAGCAGTCTGAGACTAGGTATTTACTAGTTCTGTCTCCCTTTAAGCAGTTGCTTATAGAAGCAGCTCTGGTCTACATCAAAGGGAAGGAACTTCAGTATGTGATAATAAATAAATAAATCAGCCCTAATGAACACGGAGGGTGACTGGCTGCAACCCCCTTCTCCTATCCCAAACTAGTTTATGCAAAGCTGTGACTGTGGAGTTGATCAGTAGCTCTTCTGCTGACAACAGTCAGGAAGAGAAAAGACTGGATCAGCCTCAATTTTCTTTTCCTACTAAGTTTAGAAACCCCATATTTATTTTTCTTCTTCTCTCCCCTTTCTTTTCCTAAACTGCCCATTTTTGTCAGGTGGTATCATTGTTTTATTTCCAGGGAGACCAGTTTTTCCTCTTTCTTGTAAAACTTATGCTTGATGGTGATTATATTAAAGGCAATTTGGGACGTGGTTTTGGTGGTAGCTTCTTGTTGGGATTGTTTTTTTCAGTAAGAGAATACTTTTTTGTTAAAGTATTTGGAAAGCAATTGGATTGGCATGGCAACATGGCTCTTGCTAGGTCAGAAATAAAATCTTGGCACCATGGATATCAATTTAAAAACATATATTAACTTAAAATGAGCCATGATTTAACTTTATGTTGTTATATCCTGGTTTCACTGATCTTCTTCTTACCAAACCTGGAAAAAACCCCATCATCTGAGGCATAGCTGTATAGTAAATCTTGGTGAATGTTTGCTATGTGCGGTAATGGAATTTGTCACTAGCAGTAGTAAAAAAAGTGCTCAGTTTTTCTAAAACTGTTCAGTTTAACAGCACCAAATAACATTGCATCCAGTAAGTTTAGCACTATGAACCTCAATTTAAAGGTAGTAAAGCTGAAGGTGAAATTTTGGTAAATAACTTACTAAGGAGGCAGGGAAAATGTGTGGCAAGAGAGGGATTGCAATTTCTCATCTTCAAGTCATGAATATAGTGTTCATTCCATTAGAACACAGGTCCTGTAGTTCTTCCCTGACCAGAGAAGACATTGGCCTCTAGTATCTTCCACAGTAGTCTGGGAGAAGAAAAAAATAAATTATAAAAAAATCACTCTTTAAATAAATGCCTCTAGCTCCTTATTGCTTATATCAGTGCTCTAACAAAGAGACTGATAGTTCCAACTTTAAAAAGAAATCATAATAAACAAAATCTAGCATACTGTCAGTTTGCAGTGTTCTATACATCATGTCACATGCGCAGGAAGATTGGTTGCTCTGATATCTAGATATTTGTAAGGTCTTTAATCTAAAAACATTCTTCTAACTCATAATTCAACACTACAGAGTGAAGTACAGTAGGTAATTGAAACTGATTGATAAAATATGGATTTTTTCCCCTTAGAAGAAAGTTAAGTATGCTTAAGGGGAAAAAATGCAGAGTATTATTAGTTCAAATGAAAAATACGCTGACATATTTTCCAGGAAAAAATAAATAAAGATAAAAGCTACAGGAAAGAGTAGGTGACAATAATTAGTTTGTTGTTTTAAATTAGGAGGTCTCTTGGGCCAGATGTTAGTTGTTAGGGAGTGATGCCCCCTCCTGAGACATGTAATGAAACCGAGATAGCCAGGGGCCTTGGGGGGAAAAAAAAAAGCTTTCTGTTTGGAGATGTCATTTTATTACAATGCTCTTGCCTTTTGCCTGAAGCATCTTGCGACTGGGGATAGGAGGAAAAAGGGAGAGAAAGAGAGCATACAGGGATTGGTAGAAGGGATGTAGGCAGAATTTGTATTCAATCATAGTCTGGTCAGCAGAGCATGCCTGCTTCTAATTAGCATAAGGAGGAAGGCAAGAAACCTGTCACCGCCACCAGAGACAGAGCAGACAGGCACAATCTCAGGGCTGTCCGGAAGAGCTGCCACAAATGTCTGCGGCTTATTGCAATGCAGGTGACAGAATTTAGAGAAAGATATCAGCAGAATTATCCTTATTTTCTCTGCCACTCACTGTCTGCTCTTATTAAGCAAACAAAGAGTCCAAGGCACTCTCTGCGTTTTGGAGCACTAAAGGTATGAGCTGCAGCCCTGCAAATTGCTCTCCGTGGGCCGGCTGGACCTTGCCCCCGCCGGGCAGAGCCTTTGGGCTGGGAGCCTGCTCAGACAGGACACCTTGGCAGCCGGGGTGCTACTCGGGGGGAGTAGGGAACCCTCCTTCGAGTGTCCAAGGGGGCAGGGTCACGTCTCCAGTGCCCATGCTGGTGGCCTTTAGTGCCCCGTGAAAGCCAAGTGGGATCCTCCCAGTACAAGGTGCTGAGCAGGGCAAAACAGCAGAAGCAGCGTGTGGCAGCGGGGCTGGGGACCCCAACTGCACCCCAACTGCCCTCTCCGTCAGCAGCTCGTCTGAAGGACGTTCATGATATTCGGCGAGTTTTGGATCAATGTTTGACATTAGTCCAGGTCATTGAGTACAAAGAGGGCTGCAAAATTTGCTTCGAAGGTGAGAGATTAGTTCATGCTTTGCTACTTAGCTCCCACAGTACACATGAGCATAACCGAAATAGCCTTGATAACACCATTTCAATTGCAGTAGATCAAAGCTTTAATTTTTGTCACCAGCCACATTTATACCATTTACGTTTCACTTTTATTCATGTTTCCGCATTTTATTTCAGCAATAGAATAAAGACAAATATTAAACTGATTTCATATGAGGAATAATACATTTCCCAGCATTTGCATGTAGTTGTGCTAACATATTAAAAATATTTTTATGCCTCTTGAGCTATACATGCAAAGGAATATGATGGACATAAAAAAAGAGAAGTTTTGCAAAAGTTCCTTCTTCAAAATTATTTTCCCAAAATTAAGTATTTCTGAGCCAATTAACTTTAAAGCAGCATTTGCATTTACTTTATCTCAGTGGGGTGAAAGACTGAATTGTTTTTGATTTATTCTTGTTTATAGAATGATTGAAAAAGAAATCTTTTTTAAAATGGCTCACTTAAGGTGCCCACATGATGCATATTTTAGTATCTGCTCTAAAAGGTGTGCCAGCAGCATTCTGCATTTTAACAGCTTCTAACTGGTTTAATAAAGTGCAGTTTACGTTTGTGTCTTCCCAGCGTGAGCACTGTATTGTATCAGATGATGCAGCTGCTTACTTTTAATCAAATGACAATTTAAAAGACATAAGACACACCTCCACCTCATTCCCTGGTTAGAATTTCAGCACACAGGATTTAAAGAAGAAACGTTACAGCAGATTATGGCACTTGTAATCTCTCAACTGGCTTCTGGTGGTGTTATGAGATCTTTTTCATAAACCCACCTGCTGTCCGGAAGTCACAAGATTTTTCCATTAATTATGTTAGTTTACTTCAGATTTACCTAATGGTCTTCAGGGACTCTATCCTGTCTATGCTTGAACCTGCCCAGTACCTTGCAGGTTTAATTCCTGGGTCTGCGGATTTCAAAGAATCAGAGAAGTTAATTAACTATTGCTATTCCTATTTAGCTGAAGTAGTACTTAAGTACTAGGAGTTGGGGTGTATCTTCCAGATATATTCAACATAGTGAAACCTCCCGGCTTGCGGTTCATTATGGATATTTTACAATGCTGATAACTGCTTTCATCTCTCAAACACAGAGCTAATTGAATAAACTAAACTTGATTTTGTCATTTTATAGAGTTCAGCCTATGGGCATTTTAGGGTTTTATTTAAAATTAGGTTTATTTAGAGAATTTTTATGGAGATAGTGTTAAAGTATAATGTTTTAGGAAGAAGTCGTGTGATTGAAAAGCCTATATTTCATTCTTAAAATTGACTTTGACACTCCTTGAGAATCCAGACAGTTGTATGTATATGTATATATAAATTGTATGTAGAAAATAAAAGAACTGTGGAATCCCTTTCAGCTGAAAGTTGTCAAGCAAGATGTGGACCATTAGAACAGATTGAAAAGCACAGTGACAAGCAGGACCATGTATTTTAAGCACTGCCACCTAGTTTTTAGCACAGTGCATCACACAGGTTTAAGCAGGAGGTAACAGACTCAGGGTTGACTATATAGTCCATTAGCTTCTTCTGATGGCAATAGCATGACCCTAATTCAGTGGGCCAGATTCGTTGCACTGTGTCAGCACTGCAGCAAAACATTGCTAAAGGCAGCAATGCCATGACCTTTTTTTTTTTACTGTTTAATTTACATATGGGAACAAAGAGTTTTTTCAGACATTCCACAGTTTTTGGTGGTAGTACTGGTAGTGTCTGGAGGCTTTGATCTACTCAGGTTCTGTGATAAGTTGGGTACGCTCCTTCAGATAAATGAACTGTCTTGTTTTCATCTTTCTTAATAGGAAATGTGTTAATTCCCCTGATGACTGTTGTGTGGGAAAACATACAGCTAATAGGAGCTGTGTGAATATTCCCTTATGCAACACTGGGACTTTCCTGACTGTTTTTTAGTGTTGCTTACTTTATAAATATATAAAAGGTGATTAGGGTTTTTACATTCCCCAGGAATAACTTACCTCAGTCATTGTCTCAGTGTTCTGTAAAATTTCTTTTTTGTCCTTTTTCCCCCTTATTTCTTCAGTGTTTATATCCAGATGAAAATCCTGTCTCATTATTCTGCTGCAATTTGACTTCATGCCCATACCACATCCGTCTCTTGTAGTGCTCAGCTTGCAGGCTGAAGTCAGCCTTCTTTCTCGTTTTGACTTCAGTTTTCCTCCTTTTATTTGCTCATTCTTGAAATGTGTCAGAGCAGAAGACAGATCGGAGGTTCTGTTTTACAGTTAAAAGCAAAACCACACCTGTTTGTGTATGTTTATTCTTACTTGTTTTGTTTTGCTCTTCCGTGTTTCATGGAAGTGCACCCTGTATGATGAAACTTTTCCAACATTTTCAAGAGTTTTGGATTTTTAGCAGAATCTTCTGCTATTGCCTGTGCCTGTTCACTGAACTGCAGTTGTTCTCAGCTTTCTTTTTTTTTTTTACTTTTTTTCTTTTTGATGTACTCCAAAACAAGACTCTCTTTGGCTTAAATATCCCACCCCACCCACACAGACTGCAGTAGCCTCTGCAAATTCTTGAATGACTTTCATGTGTATTCAGTCTTGATCCTAGTTTTGTATACATGTTATATTAAAAGGAGGAGCAATGTTTATATTTGAAGGAGAAGGATCAACGTTTTTCAAAATCCTCAGTTATCAAAGGACACTGAGTTATGGTGCATTTACATGCAGTGCCATAAATAAGCTATTGCTACAAGATGTTTTCCTCTACACTGCTGAAGATGAGGGTCAGAGATCTTTCAAAAGTTTTTGGATTCCTTATTCTCATTTTCTTTCAGTGGGAGTTAGGTCCTTAGACCCTTTAAAAACATATCGCTTCGAGTGCTGTTTACTTCTTTGCTGTCCCTTTGCCGTTTCGCATCCTTATTTTTGGTAGTGCTGATAACTGATCTAAGCATTGTTATGCCGTTTCTCATAATGAATTCTCTGTGTTTCTGCTTGTACTGGAAGTGGTAGAAGATTTGTTGGATAGAGGAGAAGGACTATCTATGTGAAAACAGGAAGAAAAAGTGGCAAAGAGAAAGAACAGCCTGCTGAGCCCACCTCAGCGGCCCTGCTGGCACTGGACCTCTTTAGAGGGTGGCCAGAGAGCTGACAAACTCAACATATCTCATAAAGCATATACTGAAAAACCTGCTGGTTTTGGGGTACCACGTGTCTCAGTCTTTTCCCTTGTTTTTCTCACTGTTCCTCTCAAGTGCTTGGTGCAGGGCAACCTCTCTCTGGATGCCCCTTTAGTCCTCATCAGTTTAGTGCTGGTGTGAAAGTTTGTGACTAGTTATGCCTATATCCAGGCCGGGAAGAAATAATGTTGGTGTCTCAGGGAATGCCAAAAATCATAGTGCCTTTTGAAAATACGGAGTGGAGCCACAGATGATATTGCGTTGACTGTTTCTTAGCTTTTTGGAATTCTGTGATCACATCTATTAAGGACATGATGGCTCCTAACAGATGTGATCACAGTAAAATACAGCTTAATGGTACCATGTGAAATGAATTTACCTATGCCTAAACTGTGACGATTTAAAGAGGCTCAAAACTGGTTTGGTGATGCTCTTCCAAGCAGCTCAGTTTGATGGACACATTACCCTGGTGCTTCACTCAAAAATGGTCTCGGTGCAGTACCACAGCCTCACTCGTGGTACAGAGTTTGCAGGCAGTTTCAGGGGCTGCTTTCAGGCACTAGGCTACACATCATCTTTCTGCTTTCTTATTGAAACAGGCCTCAGAGTGAAGGTGTAATAAAGGGAGAAAGGCTTGAGGCCACCTTGTCCAGTACATACATGTTAGCACAGACCAAAGTGCAGGCTCACACCAGCGTGTTTGTGTTTCAGAATTTTTTGAAGGCTATGTTTGAAAAGCATTTGTACAGGCTACCTATTTTGCTGTCTTTGTTCCTTTGCCAGGAATATAAAAATGTGAACTAGTTCTATATTATCTTTTTTTAACTTTCCAAAAGAACTTTTTATTTTATAGACCTGTGAAAGACCCGTTGTTCCACACGGATCTTATCTCCAGATGCAGCCCCCAGTGCGCAGTATAATTTTTAAAGGGAAGTACCTTATTGAGTCATTTCCTGAGGAGGGATGGAGTTAGGAATGTTTATAATTGCCTTTCTGAACCAGTGCCATAGAGCTTGGCTGGTGTACCACATTCTGTAGCAAACCTTCTGATTTCTGAGGGTCTTACTGCTTCACCCCCATCCTGTTTCATCAGCTTCTCATGTTTGTTTTTTCTTGGGGAACTTGAGACAGGGGCAAGGAGAAAAGGAAACTTTTTTCGTCTGCTGATTTTTGGGAACTGAGAGTCCTTAGCTCCCTGCAGCTCTTATTTTAGTGTTGACTCAAGAGCACCACAGGTGGAAAATTATAGCAACGTATGAAAATATGTATCTAATACTGAAGAAGCTGCCTCATCCCCTTTGCTGTATGTTGTGATGACCATCTTGGTTCTAGGTTACAAAAGTCTAAAGCCTGATTTTTCCCTAGGAATCAAGCCATGTTCAATGAGATGGAAGAATGATGAGACTACAGCCTGTTCTGCAAAGAAGTGGAACAGAGTTGGAAAAGCACTCAAACATGCTTGGCCTTGGCAAAGCAGGCACGAAGTTGAGAACTGGGGCCACCGTAACTGTTCTCGTACAGCGTTTAACAGTTAGCAGTAAGGTGATCTTTTAAGCCGTAGGAAAATATTTCATGTGGCACAATATGAAAAAAGCAAAACAAAACCCAAGAACCCCACAACAAACCAACCAACCAAACCCTTCTCCCTAGCTTGCCAAGAATTCAGAGAGGGTAGAAGCAGCCGATCAGACTGTAAATTTCATTGTTCACTAGGCAGTCCTGCATTTCCCTGCAGATGGACTGTGATGCTATGAAGTCTTTTCTTGTTGTTTGGATAACATGTAACTAGATAGGACAGAGCAATACAGTCTCTAGATCAGCATGTGCATGTGTACTGGAGTGGAAGGAAGAAGGCTGAAATGAAAGGTTGTTTTTCACTCTGTCTTCTCTCTAATCTTGTGATTCAGGTTGTCATTCCTTCTTATGACAGAATGGGAAACTAGAAAATGCTTCAATAGCCTGAAACATCACTAATGATCATGTGAGGTCCTGTGAGAAGTGCAGTAAAACACTGTAGATCTAAGTGGAGAGTTTCTTCTTTAGCATATGCTTGCTTTGATGTTAAAATAATGTTTGCTTTCATATTGTGATGCCCAATGTCTATTTAGCACAGATTTTATAATTTTAGGAATGTCAGCCACCCTGTGTTCTGTTAGTGATAAGATGCTTGTACTGGTTCTGGCTGGGAAAGCTGGTATGGGGCTGTGCTTTGGATTTGTGCTGAAAACAGGGTTGATAATTCAGGGGTGTTTTAGTTATTACTGAGCAGTGCTTACACAGAGTCAAGAACTTTTGTGCTCCTCACCCTATCCCACCAGCGAGGAGACTGGGGGCACACAACGAGCTGGGAGGAGACACAGCCAGGACAGCTGACCCCTACTGACCAAAGGGATGTTCCACACTGTATGACATCATGCTCAGCAAATAAAGCTAGGGGAAGAAGGAGGAAGGGGAGGACTTTCACAGTGCTGGGATTTGTCTTCCCAAGTTACCATTACACGTGATGGAGCCCTTCTTTCCTGGAAGTGGCTGAACATCTGCCTGCCCATGGGAAGGAGGGAATGAATTCCTTATTTTGCTTTGCTATGCTTGCATGTGTGACTTTTGCTCTACCTGTTAAACTGTCTTTATGTCAACCCATGAGTCTTCTCACTTTTCCTATTCTCTCCCCCATCTCACTGTGTGGGGAGTGAGCAAGTGGCTGTGTGGGACTTAGGTAGTCAAACCACAACAATGGTACAGTTGTTCATTCTGAAATGGTAATGTTATTTTCATGTGCAATCTCCCCAGATTGCAGGTACCAGGAAAGACATGGTAAAGTGGAAATCCACAAGTAGGACATTCATGTTTGCAACTGGTCAAATTGCAGGACATTGCACTAATGCTGTATCACTGTGTTATGAGATATGAAGAAAAATGTATTCTTACATTTTCAGTGCCTTAAGTGGTACAGTAGAGTGAAGAACATACCTACATCCCAGAGAGGACCATGAAAACCCAGAGCGTGAAGGGCAGATCAAGTGTGTCTGTGTTCCTCTGTAGGCTGCAGGTAGCTCATGTAGCTCATTGCATTTCAAGCTTTCCCATACAGCCCAGATCTCTCCTTGTGTTTGGGATTGGACTGGGTAACTGATGTTTGACAATGCAGATTATGCCCGAGTATTACATTTGACAAAATGGAGAACCTTCCAGAAGGTTTTCCCAAAGGAGTTAAGTATACAGACATCAGGCTTTCGGTACTCTACTATTTTGTAATTCTTGTACCACTTGGAATGAAGCATTTAGGAACATGAAGCATTTAGGAGCAGAGAAGCAATGTGCGTTTCAAAGGGGACTCTTCAGTGGAAATTGGATTTAAGACACAATGAAGGGTACAGGGGAAGGATCAAGACAGTAGAGTCAGGAGCAAAATGTTCTGCATCTGTTCATTGGTTCAGTCACCCCAAGTCTTGACATCTAAAATCCTCGCCAGACCCTAATGAATATCACTTCATGGGCTGATGGCATACTTCTTTGAAAAAGGGGAGAAATGAGTGTGTGACAACAGGGGAGAATTGGTAAAGGGGTATTGCACATCAGAGTTGGACTGCACTAGAAATCATCTGCAGTATTTATTTCCTAAGTATAAAGATTATCTCAGTGAAAATAATTTTTTAGTTTGACAATTTCATTTTAGTGTTACTTGATCTACTTTTTAGACACTTGGGAAATCACTGTAACATTTTACCTCTCTCCATGCCAAAATGTGAGCTTTTAGATGACTAATTTGCTCTGCATGCTTTCGAAGATGGGTTACACTTAGTGCTTATTTGGAGTAGAATTTCTGCATCACTGTGGCCAAATCCTTTTTAATGCAGGAACTGGTGTAATGCAAAGGAGATATCTAGCGGATGTTCTCAGTAATCACCTGCAATCTGTTTTCTGTGTTTTCATACAGTGAGACCTTATTGTACCAGATGAATATCTGTGATTCCATCTTAAAAGAAATAGAGAAGTGAACTTAGAAAACTCATTTTCCAAAAATCAATATTCAGAGAGGCTATGACACTGCTTATGACATGACAGATTTTCACCTTAGTAGAATCAAATGTGTTCTACTCTAGGGCAAAGTGATGTCAGTAAAGACTTGCACTGAAAGCACAAAGAGCAGCTAAAAACGCTGCCCCTAGGAAATTCTTTTTGTAATGTTCTCTAGGCTCACGACCCGATAAGTGATTAATTAAAGTCTCTAGAGAACATTAAAAGAGATAAAGTTCTGCAGGTGTGCCTTGAAGGACTGTATGAAAATACTTTTAATGGATTTCTGGGTTTGGATGTTTCTTTGGGGCAGAAGAATGGTCCCTAGCATCTCTGTTTTTTACATAACAATCTAATTTGCAGCACACAAAGAAACAGGAAATCCTTGAATGCTAGAGATTGCAATCCAATTGCATTTCTGGAGTTGCGGTATTTAGGATTATTCTTGTGAAAAAGACTGCTTGAGGTTCTGCTGCAGTGATGTGAATGAAGGGTCAAACAGATTTGGTCTGAGGCTGATGCTTTCAAGCTGAATAAATATGTTGGTTGGAGACCTCCCGGTTATTGGTAAGCCCTGAAGTGCAGTTTTTTAAAGGGTTTACATCTAAACTGACACCTTAGCATTGATCAGAGCTGATCGACCAACAGTGTGATGGACTTAGAGGAAAATGTAAATAAATAAAGAAAACTCATTGCTGTTTCTCTCACCAATGGGAGTGCTTGTGCACTTATCACTAGGCAGCCATTTAAGTAACTTATAGGACTTGGAACATGAATCAGGATATAAAAGTAATATGAAACTGGTTGAGGATCACTTCTCTAGTGAAAGACAGAAGCAAACTGGAAGGCAACTCAGCAGTAGTTAACAGTCTTGAGCCCAATGATAATTTTTTTTTGCCTGTGCGGATATTGCCACAAGCCTGCTCTGTGGGGAAATTAAAAAGGTTTTTTAAACAGGGAGTTGGGTTACAATGAAATAAATAAAAGTTGTGTTTCTTCTGCTTTCATCTTTTGAAGTAGCACAACTCTATTTGATGAAGTGTATTAGATAAACAAGTAGCTTTGCAGATATTTGCACTGATGGCCACTTCTGAAGAAAAGATGAGAAAGCTAACTGCAGCATCAGGCAGTTAGAGGGTTAAAGGCATATATAATAGTGAGAAAATGCTTGAATCTTTACCAAGACACTGGACTTTGCCTTACTGCCTTTGACTGCTGGCTGGAATGACTTAATCTGCAATTTAATAGAACTCTTTATTCTCTCTGAAGACATAGAAAGTAAAATGCTTGAAATGGTACATGTACTGTTAACTTGGCCTCATTAAATATTGAGATCTAAAACTTCAAACAATCTAGAGTTGTTTGACTTCTGTTCATACTTTGTTCATTAAAAAAAAAAGCTGTGAAAAAATATTCAGGTATTTGTTTGAATTTGTTTATTAGAAACCAAGTAATTAACTCTTTCTTCTAGATCTTAGTAAGGAAAGTAGAAAGTGCAGGTTATTGGGATCAAGAATTTTGTAATAATGTGCACAGATTGGAACCCAATTTAAAACCCAATTTATGAACTACATTTTTGAAAGGCCATATCTGTTTCCCCTAAAGTAACTGTCATTGCCAGGTGGCATTGAGATGAAAATCCAACTTGTGTCCTTCTGCTGGCTTATTTCAGCATAGTAGAAACCACCTTAGTAAACTTTATGTTTACAGAAGAACTTCCTCTTGTCACTATTGGACATTTTTTCAGGGCATTTTCAAGCTTTGTCTCAAGTCCTCTGAGTGTCTGTATTGTTCCAGTCTTGACCTTCCCCTATGTGTGCTATAGGCTGCCTGTCCTTTTCTCAAAAAAACCTTTCTTTCCCTGAAACCAATTTCTTTGAAACACCTTTTCTCAGTAACTCCTCAACTCCTGCTTTTAACTTAACCTTGTTTATCTTTCTTCAGCAGATAACGTATGTTTCTTTGTGGTTTCTTAAAGAATTCATAAAATTACAGCAGTGTTACTTCAGTAGCTAGTACCAACTGCAATGTTACCACCCCAGTTGCTGCTGAATTTTTCCCTATTTCTAGCTCTGAAGTTAGTAAGATTAGGTTAGCTTCTTAATTAAAATCAAACCTTATATAAAAGCTCATTCATATGCATAAGTGTTTCACAATCAAATCATTAGTGTTAATGCTTAACAAACAAGGCGGGAAAATTAGATTATAAGGTTTACTTTTAGGTGCTTACATAAGGATTGTGCCTGACAGTCTAACTATGTGAAATGCTAGACTTGTGTAGAGGTTTTGTACTTCTGCTTGTGTTTGAAGTGTAGATTGTCATGAGCTTGTTGGATGATAACGGAAGGTTAGTAATAAAATTACAGAAGGAAAAATCAAAAAAACATTGAAACTCTGCGTTCAAAGGTCTCTGGAAACTAACTGAGCGTTGTAGATTTAGGGTAGGCTGTATTTTGCTGCTCTTGCTGCTCTGCCCATAACCCTTGTACAGGGCTAGTGAAAAACTGTACAAAAAGCTAGCATCTTAAGGAAAGCAACATCACAGCTAGTTAGTGACGACATTTTGCTTTTCACCATGTATTCAGTTGACAGGAGAGAGGTGATGATGAGAACAGGGAGAGTTCAAGCCACAGATCAAAGGAGTTTTGCCATTCTCGGATCTGAACTCTGAGACCTTCCATAAAAATATTCAGTTTCTTTTTCATTCAGTGTTTTTTTTGCTGCTTCTATTGGGACTTGAAGAAATAGGAAGAGCAATTTAGTAGTAAGTTATATGGCTTATTTGGAATGCAAATATCGCAGAGATCTATACTTCTGCAGAAGAAGTTCCCCTTCCAGACTGCTTTGCCACAGAGAGTTGCTCTGTTCCCTTGTATGCCAGTTTGAACTCGATCACAAAGAGCAGCAGATCACCGCTGTATGTTAAAAACCCCTCACTGGATTAGCTCATAGACCCACTATCTGAAATTCTTGTTATGTTTTTACCATTTTTCTTGTAGGCAAAAATGGATAGTTAGCAGAGATGTTGCGTACAGTGCTGTACACAACTAAAATAACATCAATTTTTGTTACACTGCCAGAATTCAGAGTCTTCACTCCTTGCTTTATAGTTTCTGACAAGAAAAATACCATGATACTGGTTCATACTTTAGCAGAGTCTAGTTCTCCTAATCCTTCCAGTAACTGCAGTTTAGCAGAGTCTTTCTTTACTATTGGATTTGAATTCTTTTTCTTCCCTCTGGAAGCGGTTCACTATCTTTTTTCCCCAGCTCTGGTGGGTACACTAAAGTGTTTCTTTTCTGACGGGCTTTAGCAGTTTGTGGAAAATTCACTGTATGTGTAATGAGGATTACACTTAGTCCTAGCTCTGATTGTCAAACCAGAAAGGAGGTTATGCCACGCAATTGCAAAGGGAAGCTGTTTTGTTTGGGTTGTTTGGGGTTTTTTTTGTGGGATGAGAATTATTTTGCCCTCAGGAAATTTTATGCTCCTGTTTTCCTTGTAGGTGCGTGTTCTTAGAGATGTGCTAGACCTCAAATCAGAGTATTGCAGAACTATTTCAAACTCAGATGTATAGCCTTCATCACTCCCAGCTGAGAGTCTGGTACGCTTTTATTGTACACCTCATCCTACAGTATCCTTGAGAAACTGAAAAGATTTTTACCCCATTTTATTGCTCCATTTTTTTAAATGCAGAGGTAGTAAGTGCCTTAGATTCAGTGAGGACAAAGGATGGAATAGAAGTCTGGTCTCCCAAATTTTATGTGACTCCCTGACAACAACCACATCACCAGGAAAGAATGAGAGCAAGGACACTGTATCTGACTGCTTTTAAAATACATCACGTTTATCTTGAAAGTTGCTGTCAGTCTTGGGTTGACTGGAATTATCTAAGGAAACTCAGATTTTATGCCCTATATGTCCAGGAGAATACATTTTTTTATGACGAAAAATTGAAATTTGCCAATAAAACCAACTTCTTGCGATGTTAGGAGATTCCGAATGACTTGTGGCTAAATCTGTCGAAGAAAGTTTACCCAACTCTGCTTGTACAGTATCCAAACACATTATTAACTAGAGCTCACTTTCATTATTCCTTGTGGGACCGCTGAATAAAATTCCTTGCTTTGTGCTGAATGCATGGAATATTTGGTTAAATCTGGGAAATTTCACTGGCTCTCTGTAATCTTCCTGACTTGTCAGAACATAATGTGCGCCAAAGAAAAAGAGTACTTGGTATTTTACTACTATATTCTTTCTGTCTCTTTTTTTTTTTTCGTGGAAAATAATAATAATGAGATTGAAGGACTATAAGGCAATTAAGAACTTTGATTGTAATTTTTAGAGAGTCGGTAGTCAGGTTTCACTCAGAGACTTCTACTGTGCCTTGACAAAAATAGTGAAAAGCTTTGCTCAGAGATCTGACACTGAAACCCTACACTAATCCTTTTAAATGCATGGAATTCTCTTTCTGTTGCATATGAAGACTATATTACATGGCAGATGCTTGACTAAAAAAAATTAGGAATAGAAAGTGAAAAAAACTAAAACATGGAACTTCATAATTACTTCCCATTGTTCCCTTCCTTTCCTAGCTGAGCATGCCCAACTGTTTTGTTTTTTTTCAGTGCTGTTACAAGAGAGAACACATTTCACAATTCAAGGTGAATTTTCAGGTTTTGAATACTTACCTGCACAATGGTAAATCCCTTCAGTCAAAATAACCCATCTGTCTCCTTATTTCAAGCAGAAAAACTAAGTAGCTCTCAGAACATACGGCTCCATCAGGCCCTTCCGCCCAGTTGGCATCTTTGTATCCATCACATATGTTGTACTCCTGCTGCACCAGCCATTTCCCAATTCTTCGTTCCAGTCCACCCATAAATTACTTTTGTTTTCTTTTCAGCCTATGAGTTGAAATCTCAGAAGAAAACACATTTCATTGTCCTGTATGTACTACAAGTCACTGGGGTAGATTTTAGATGCTGGAACCTCTTCGGATAGTTTATTTTTTAGGGGCAAAACTTGACCAATATCAGACCTGCCTAATGCTTCCAGCCATAACTGAGGCCTTGATTTTGAGGCAAGCATGCTTAGCTGAATATTAGACAGCAGATTTATAGCATTATAAGCATGTATTCAGATGTAAATGTGGCGGATTCACATAGAGAAAATAGAAGGTAGATACTCTGTTTGTTGTGACATTTCTAGAGGTAATTCTGTGCCACAAGGGGCAATGTTCCTGATTTTAGTTGTGAACTATATAACCGTTGTATATAACCATTTACGTTCTCTATATAGGTGTCATACTAGAAAAAGTTCCTTGTGAGCATTTGAAATGTTGATTTGATCATCTCCATTTTCTGCTTTGCACCTGTAGCTACTACAGCTATTTAATTTTTTGTTATGCAGTTAATAAATATGAACATCATCACTCTCCTTGTCATATCTTTTTTCCTTTTTTTTTTGCTGCTGCTTTGTGTAAAGCTTGTTTGATTTAACACTTGTCAATGTACTTCCATGTTATTTCTTTATAATCACTCCCTGTAGTGTGAATAAATGTTATTTGTGTCAGCAGCCAATCTTACCCTAATGCCTGTGTTGTTATTAATACGTTTATTCAATATTGTTTATTCAAGCCTGAACTTACATATTTTCGAGTTCTTTATTTATGTGTACTCAGTGTCCATCAATTGTAACCCTCAGTTGGGATTAGAAGGATGAAGGATTACCCATGCAAAACATCTGTCACTGTGGCTGCTGGAAGAGTTGCGGGATGGAGGCCAGAGAGGGCCAGAGCTTGGATTAGCAGCTGAACCAAAGATCACTGGTTCTTCTCACAGTGCTTGATTACATATCCAGGGCTGCTGTACACATTGTCACCACTTCTTTTTCATGCTGGAACGTATCACAACTGTCTGTGTTCAGCTCTACTGTAGTCAATAGTTAACCCTTGATACAATGCCTGCAGTCATTATTTAAATAGGTAAAAATGCCCCCCAAATTATATTAATTTGAGCGTAAATGCTAATGGTTTAATGAAAAAGTACTATTGAATAATTATGTTAATTTATTTCTAATATCATCTAGGTTTAGAAAAGCATTTAAACCCCAGAGAGTCTTTGCTTTGTGCCTCAGGGTGCAATTTCATAAAATTTGAATACAGCTGCAAAGGAACCAAGTGGTATTTCAAAGATCTCAGCATTCAGTTCTGGAAAGCCCAACTTCAGAGCTATTGATTTGGATGTAGCTAGTACCATTCCTGTTGTGGCGTGGCCTCATAGTTTGTGGGGAAAAAAACGGAAATTTTATTTAATGCAAACCTTCATTCAAACTTCAAATTGAGAAGCCTAAACCCTTGATATTAGTTCCACATTAGAGCTAAAACTGGATGAGGTGTTTTTTTCTCCATCTTTGTCCATCATGCTTAAGACCTTGAAGCGTCGACTTGTCCCAGTGTCCGTTCATGATGTCAGAACTGACATCATGGGACTTTTAGCAGCATTTATTCCTTTCGTGCTGGAAGGTAGTAGAAACTATCTAGAGATTTATACATTTTGCCCATAAGCTTCTTTAGAAAACCTCACTTCTAATGCTTGAGCTCCAGGTGTCTCAAAAAGGACACTTAAGGAGTTTTTCAGAAGTATGTTTTGAATATCTGTTTGTTTTATGAGTATCATGAATCCTAACTGAGACAGTAATTAATAGCATATATGTCCTCTAAACAGGAATGTAAATTTGACAAAAAAATAGATTCTTAGAACTTTTTTTCTCCCCTCAGGAACCTTTAGTCCCTTTCCTGTGTAAAGTCATCCTCATGCTTACGTAAGTTCCTGTACACAGAGAAAAAAAAAGAAACAGTAATTCATAAGTTGGGTTTCTTTCCTTTCATTTGCCTCCTGGTTGTCTCTCACAGAGCTGTGCTTTTAAAATTTTTGATTGGTGCATAATTAAGGAGGTATATGGGGCAATAGCTTCCTATTTTAAAAAGCCATAAAGATTTAATGAGAACATGGCTTCAGGGCCTTTCTCAATGAGAAAAAAAAAGAAAAGAGAGGAGGGCACACGTATTCTCAGTTCCTAGAGAACCCTGCTATAGTACAATGAAATATTTCCCGACTGCCGTGGAAATAAAATGCTAGTGTCTTTTGAAGAGACAGCTAACAACAGGAAGAGAAAAGGATTTAAATGATCAGAAAAATGAGTGTACTTTGCAAGGAAAATTATTCAGGCAAAGTAAGGCTGATACTGGCCAAGTGCCTTTTTTGGGTGGGTGAACCTTGACGTGTTAGATCTGCTGCCTCCTTTGTGCGTCACATCTGGTCGGTCTGGTTTATATCGTCACAGTTCTATTGTAGAAACAGACCTTTGCTTTCTTGGTCTTGTTTTCTGCCTAACTATTTCTAATTTGTCCATTATAATGGCACTTCTCTCTTAGTTTTCACTCTGGAAGCATTTTCCTTTTTTTACTTCTTTGTCCATTAACTCTGTTCTCACATCCCTGCTCTGTAGCACTTCTAATCTATGTGAGGGGAAAGCAAACTGATGCATTGTCCAAGACTTCTCTGTGCTACTCACCAGACTGACTGTAAGATGAATTCAGAGGAACAGAGGGATGTACACCTTCCAAAGGCAAAATATAAAACCTTCACAGTGCTAAAGACAGAGGGTCTTTTTACATCCACTTGTCAGAGGAATGCAGTTCTTAAGATCAATTCCTTAGCTGGCCCTTTGCAGCATAAACTGCTCTTTGTTTTATAATGTAGAAAATTATTTTCTTGCAAAGTTCCCTCCAGTGGTCATCATCATATGGAAATACTGATGTTTTGTTAGGATGGCCTGGAAAGAGGAAGTGATATTTATAGAGCAGATACTAAGTTAACTGAATGCATCAACATGAAAGAGAGGACGTATTTCCAACATCATCATTTGCTGTTGTTATATTTATTTATATTTAACCCGTATAAAGTACATCCTGAAAGGTGCTTTGAATTCAGTCCATAGAGGTGGTTGACTGACTGACTTTTCAAGGGAAAGCAAGGCTCTTCCCGTTCCTGCATAAGTGACAGCACAGAGAAAAGGTGACATTGTAGTTAAAACAGTTTGCAGTATGATTTTTACTGTTCTTAAAAGATCCTGACCATTGTAATAATGATAGGTAAGCAGCTAAATTTTATTTGGTACCTTTTCTGTGTAGATGAACAGACAGATTTACTTCCATACACATTCATGTGGAATAGACATCCCATTATTTATCCCTGGTTTCCTGTAGCAGATTCTGCACTGCGGAGTCATTTTAAAAGCTTTAGTAGTCTTGTAGCGCGTGGTCTCAGCTACAGGATCATCCTTGGTTTCTAGAAACAGAAACACAATGAGTATTTTGCCATGTCAAGTTCTGAAGCTCTCTAGGAGTCTGGAAATATTTTGTGGCTGAATAAAGAATCTGCAGAGGGTTGGAGTATAACTTAGCGTAGAGCAGAAATTCTCCAACCTGTCTTGTAATAAAATAACGAATTTCTAGCCAGAGAGACTTCATGCCAAGAGTTGAATTTGACTTCTCTATTTAGTTTTATTTTTTTTCATAGGTAGAATATCCTTGCCTGTGTGAAATGTTTATACCAGTGCTGCAGTTTGGGTACTGAGACGTTATGTGAGATGTTACTGTGGCGGTTTGTTTTTTGACTGGGAGGAGACGAGTGGCTGCAGTTTGCTAGGGGTGTGCATAGAAACACTAGTACTCTGGAAGTTGCTTTTCTCTCAGTTACCTTGTTAAACTTGCACAGAATGTTTTAGTTGTCTGCCTGCAAAAATAAGGAAGACCAAAGGAATTCCTGGGATGCTGAGCCCTCGCAGCACGGGCATGCAGAGCTGCTCTGCAGTGAGGGCTGTGGGTTTGACAGCATGTGCAGACACTCTGTGTCCCCTCTCCCCCCCTGCCTCTGATCCTGCCTTTTGTTCTTCTCTGTCGCATTCCTCCATGTGCACAGACACTTGTATGGCAGTTTCTGGTTTTCTTTGAAATATAATAGCATGGTCAGGGGTTCTTGCAGAATAGAGCAGTATTTAATTTGTCGTAATCTGCGTAGTGTTGAATCACTGCAAAACTACAGTGGAAATTGGTTGTCTTTAAAGTGTATAAATTCCTTGAGGTATTGAGGTCCCTGAGCATGAAAAAGTGCGTATGTCTGATTCAAGAATTCACATTTTAGAGCTGCCCCAGCAGCACTATCTGCTGTTAAAGTCAAGTGATGCTTTCCATTAATAATTGGTTTTTGTTGCTTCAGATTTTTCCCAAAATTTTAACTGCACAGACTGAAAGTGTCCACAGTGGGTGCTAAATACTGTGCTGACAGGCACAGTGGAAGGCTCAAGAGTAATTGTCTGCAGAGCAAGGTTTAAACAGGGAGCAATAAATAAGATTTAGGTCATGCATTGAGCAGTGATGAGAAAACGAAATATCGAAGAGCTATTCATTAAGCCAACGCTGCCTGTTGTACTGTGGCAATATGGCAGGGGTCTTGCAGGGAAAATATTGTAGAATTGTGTAAATTCTATCTTTGTGTTATGTGTATGTATAGACACAATGGATAGTTATTCAAGTTGCATGGTAGTCTTAATGGCGTTTCCAAACTTTGAAGCATTCAGTGTGACAACCTTAATAGCAAGCTTTGTGTATATGTTATATTTATTTGTGTGCTATTTCATTCTCTGATCAATTGTAATGAAATTAACTGTGTCATCAAGTACTGAAAATGCATTTCAGTTAATACCAATGTTTCTGAATACCTTTGAAATTAGAGAGAGAATAGCCAACTTGCTTGGTTTCCAATGTAAGCCTTTTATGTGACGGTTCTAACAAGAAATGTATGCAAAGCCATCAGAATGAATGGCATGATTGCAAACTGATTATTGCATGAGAGAGGACAGAATTGGTATTTAGCATAATATTGCTTTCCTTTATGTTTTGAAAACATTTAATTCTAGAGAATACAGTAGAACTTCAATTTGAGCCTAATTGTTGGAATTTAGTGTTGTGCTGAAGTGTCAATTTTCATTTCATAGCAAAACTGAAACTTTACAAACACTGTGGGATTCCTCGCCAACTTCAGTGGAGAAACTGCTGAAACCTGCACAAACTTGCTAAAATGTGAAAACCTCAGTTTAGTGTAACATAGGGATCGTGATCAGAGGCAAAGCATGCGTTATTGCTCAGACAGATCCGGTGCAGCAAGAAGGGTCAGTGTTTGGGATGTCTTTTGGTAACACAGTTAAGTCCAGAAGCTTCACTGGGAAGTGACTGAAGTGACCCAAGCTTTCCTGAAGGAGGCATTCTTCAGATGGTTCTGGGAAGTAGAGGACATTCAGGATAAGCACAGTATTTTCAGATATGTTCAAAATTGTTGTGATTGCTGCTGTTGCGGGCAGCTGCATCAGTCATCAGAAAATATACATAGCCAACAAAGCAGTTACGTAGGAAAGATGGGGTTCATGTCAAGAACTTATACTGCCAGTCAATTATGTTGCTTCTGTGTCATAAAGCTGGTATTTAATACAGTTAACAAAGGTGGCCTTTAAATCCAAAGGAACCTGTGGCAGTTGTAATAAAGAACGCATGCTGACAAATTCCCAGAGCACTTCTCAGCACTGCTGCTGTAGTGCTGGCAACCTATGATACTGGCCTACAGCCCACTCTCATGATTTTATTATCCTCTTAGGTGACTTCTGTTGCTTGCAATGTAAGGTGTGTTCTTTAAAAACCCTGATCCCAGAGATGACGTTTGAAAATAAAAGCCTGTGTCTTAGTGGTACGAATATGGAGGAAAGTGTTAAGGAACAAATGCACCCTAAACACTGAAGAGTTGTAGGAAATGTGGAAGAGGCAGAAGGGCAGGATGGCATCATAGAAGGCAGAGGATCTCTTGTGGTCAGCTGCAGCGAGGTAAAATATCTACGTGTGCATGAGGTGGCATGAACTGGAGAGAATCTGTGTCATTCAGGAAACAAACAAATAAAAAAACACTGAGTTTTTGGAGAGAAAAATGAACTCTGTGTAGCCTGTTAATCAGAAGGGAGTATGACTATAATACTTTTTGGCAGGTAGGAGAAAAGAGATTAGCATTTGAAGTTGAGAGTGAACATGGCAAAAAACTATGGAGAGGCAGGATAGTATGGGTTTATACTTGGGGAAAGCAGGGCTAAAGAGACACAGAGAAAGTAGGAAACGGTCCAGAAGTTCATAGCTGATTTTGCCAATTTTTGTCAGTATATAATTAGAAGCTTTTTTGGAGGGATACAAGAGAAATGGAATGGGAAAATGCTGAAAATTATCCCGCTTCTTGTTCGGATTTTAATTATCCAGTAGAGGAACAGGTTGTCTCTGCATAGCTGGGCCTGTTTCCTCACTCCATAAAGTGGTTTAACCCTAACCTATCCGATGTTCTTGCTAATTATAATCTTTACAGGTTATCAGCGCATTTAAACGAGAAGGATGTAGATATTTTAAGAAGTAACTTTTTTTATTCCATTGTCTTTATACTGAGCCTGAAGACTCCATGTGGCTTACAGTGGGAATGAAAATCAAGGTTAAGATTTTGCTGCAGCTCTGTGTATCCAATTTAAAACAAGATCAGTATGAAAATGGGCCATCATCTTCCTGACTGCAACAAGTGGAAATCAGCCTTGTAATATAAGACTGTTCCATCTTTCACTTACGGAAACATGAGTTAAACATGCAGCTTGGTATAAGGCAGAAAAAGAAAGCTAACGGAAGTGTCATAATGAACACAGTGATTTAAAAAATACAGAAGACTTCAAAAATATGATCTTCAAATGCCCTCCTTCACAGAGAAAAGCTTCTCCTGGCCCTGCGGGTTTTCAGCAATGTTCAAAGATTAGGCTTATTTACTAAAATATTGATTGGATTATAATATTATGTTAGAATAAATATTGTGCACTTGAGTGTCTGTGCTCTCTTTGGAAAGATATTTGATTCTGCAACAAGGAAGGAACATGCTGAGGGAGTTAACACGCTGATGTTCAGCTAACTACTCGTAGTGGCACAATACTGAATTTGAAGGCCTGTTATTTTAGTCATGATGAAAGTTCTTTTTTTCCAGTGCTCTTAAGGTTTTGTTTTTAAAGAATTATACCCTCTGCTCCTCTGAGTGTTTCTATGTGAAGGTCTCCCCTAACAATTGCTTTTAGCTTGATTTCAGATGAACAAAGCAGTCAGCTCTCGCTAATTCTAAACCCACGAGACTGCTCTTTCTGTACATTTCTTAATTACATGGGTTATTAAATAGGGGGCAGAAATGCAGCAAATTGTATGAAAGGGCTGTACACAATGAAATGAAAATCCTACTAAAGACTGACCCACATCCACATCATATATCCAGGCTTTTGAAGGCAAGACACAGACTACTGAAGGACTTGATACCTGCTTATTAAAATCACTGTCAGATTTCTCAGCAGACTCCCTGGCATAGGAATTGCAAGACAGCTATATGCTTGGAGACTGCAGACGTGATATATTGAGACTTGTAGTTCACACAAGGTACACAGGTCTTGATGAAAATGTCCCTAATATACACAAAAATCCCTTCTTTTCCCCAAAGAACGATCCTACCTCTTTTATATTTCAAAAATCACTTTCCCATTTTCCCAGCACAGGAAAAATCCACAAAAAGGACAATCAGTACCCTTGTTTTTTGTCTTAATTCTTGGTTAAGTTTTTTTCTGTTAGGTTTTATTCTTAGTGTTTTGAGAGGTCTGGAAATGGATGAGTGCTTAGTCTATTTTGTCGTGGAATTTCCTCCCATCTCCCCATACTTGGAAAAATACAAAATTCAGTAGCAGCATAGTTTTTGCTGAAACAGGTTTCTTCCTGTCTCCAGACACATGTTCTCTCAGCATATGAGTAGGTGGCATCAGTATTATCAAACAGTATATCCTCCTAGATTGTGCAGTGGATATTCACTCATTTAGTGAAAGAAGCAATAGATATTTATGAACTGCAGCATGGAAAAACTAGTTAAGATGTTAGGAAAGGCACACAGATGGCAAAGAGGGTGAAGTACCGGAATAGGTTGCCTTCAGCTTGGGGAACCTTCATCAGTAATATTTTTCAGAAATAATTAGGCAAGTGTCTGTCAGGAATTGTGTAACTGTTGTTCATCACGTGGCAGGAAGATGGACTAGTTGACCTCTTGAGTTCCTTCCAGCCCTGTTACAATTTTATGCTGCAGAGAAGAAGCTGTGCTCAGAGTTTCTCTGAGTACCAGATCTCTGCAATTTGGGCTTGCAGGACTGAAAGGACAGCAGAGCTTTAGTCTTAAAAGTTCTCATGGGAGTAATCAGGAAATTTCTGTTCTACAGAGTTTTGTTTCTTTGTTCTGTTATCATATTTTGGTTTAAATGCATGTGTAAATCTAGTATGAGATTGTAAACAAGGCTATAAGACAAAATTATCCAACAAACCTGTTGTTTAGCTGCCGTGTTTGAATCAAATTGAATATCTTATTCATAACCTCTACTACTTGCTTCTTGACTTGATCTCTGATGTTCTCTCCTCTTTCCCCAGGCCCATGGAATTAATGACCCTATCTTACATGACTCTTTTCAGTAAGCAGTTCACAGTTATCTAGACTGTTGTTCTCTGGTACTCCTTTCCCTTTAACTTTTTGACTCCCCTGACTCTGTGTGGTTTCTGTGTCATTCAAGAGGCCATATGCAGCCCCTGTAAGGTCAGCTCAGTGTTTTTCTTGCCTGCAGTTCTGTGTTGTATAGCTTAAAAGATGTGATAACAATCTGCAAAAATCTCAAGACTGTAAACACTGAAGAGAAGCAGGAACGAGTCCAGGGATGTGTGGGAAGAAGTTGACCAAAGCAGCATGTATATTGAACACTATAAGTATCTTCACAGCTGGATCTATGAGAATGGAATATGCTTTCAAAACATTTTCAGACCAGTTTAAATAAATGATGAAAACTGTTCTGCAGTGTCAGCTGTTGATGGTGCTGTGGCTCTCTTACCACACTATCAGAGCACGTATGCTCATACTTTCCTCCAGAAAACTAGTTAAAGGGCATGAAAAACATCTACTGCGGCTGCTACATATCACAAGAAAAAAATCCTTCGAATTTTGTTGCTGGTTTGAAAATTCAAAGGCTACTCATGATCTTCAATATAGCTGAATATCTCTGTAAAAAATTCAGCCCTCCTGCTCCCCCGTTTGAGGGCTTCATGGGTCTCAGGTAGCAAATTTTGCTCCCTTCCTTGCAGGATCTATTATTTTTTCCACTTCCCAGTATTCCAAACGCAGAAGCTTTAGATGAATTCAATGTACATTTCTGCTCCTTGCAAGCACTGTTTGCTAATGCAATGTGAAAATGCTAATGGCGGTAATAAATTTGGTACATTTACTGTGTTCTGAAACAAAACGTCACTGGGCTAGATGATAGGAGTGTAACTATGCATCTTTATAGGTTTGTCTTACCTGCTGAGCTCTGAGAAGCTGTGCAGATAGGGAGCATGCAAGGGATGGCATCTTGCAATTATAGGGCTAAAGCCTTGGAGGCCACAGGGATCTGTGGTTCAGTGAAAGGTCTCTCCACTCAGCCTTCCTTCCAGGTGCAACTTCCTCAGCCACACTTCTCTTGATAGGCTTCCTTCTGCTTTCAGGGGTGGTCTTGGAGAGCAGAGCAATGGACATCCCTTTGTATTATTTCCTATGAGACTGTGAGCACAAAAAATAGTCTTCGTTGTAAGTCACGCTCTGGACAGTGTTTGTCCTCCTACCCCTCTGCATGTATGTACTGCAGGTGGAGCCCATGGGAAATGGTTTGCTTTGTGTGCATTCCCAGGGGCTTTTCTACCAGTTGCTGTGCTCCTTGGCACAATTTGGGGGCAAATATATCACTAATGTTACAACAGAGAACCTGGTAAGACTTTCAGTTTTTCCCACCTCACTTTAAAACACCACTATTGGTTTTCTGTCACTTGACTACAGGCCTGATTAATACTATGTAAAACTGAAGAGTTCACAGCTATTCTTCAAAAGGATTTAAAGTTCCCACAGTGAAGTAAGCAATTGCATTATTTCAATGTGCAGGAAAGAAAATTGAGATCAATATCCCATCTTAAATACAACGCTGCAATTTGTAATAACAACGCTGATTTAATTTTTTTGAAAGCCAGGGGACCAAATATGTGACAGTTAGTGCATTCTTTCATAGCCACATATTTGTGTATTAAACTGCTCTGGTTAGTTGACTTGATGTCACAGGGCTCAAGGAATATGTCTTCTAAATCTGTTCTGAAGAAAATAATAATTTTGTTTTACAGAATTTGGAGAAAACTTTGACCATCACAAGCATTTTTGTCCTTTCCAGACTCTGTTGTGATTCAGGCTTCAATTCACATCCAAGGTACAAAGAGTGAAAGGGATTATACACTCAGTCAGGCTGGAAATCATTCATCTGAGGCCTGATTAGCCTACAGGTGAAGATTTAAATGGCTGCCACCAGATTCAGAAGAGGTAAAGATGAATGACGAGTGGTTTGAAGGACGAAGTTTTCTTGCAGAGAACTAGGAGGTTTCTCATGTTGTGATATTCTGCCATGATGCTTTATGTTGGAGGCAGAATTCAGACAGGAAAAGTTGCAACTGATTATTCTTTTAGAAGTGATAAAGTTAGGATGCCTTTGACTAAGTCACATGAGAAGAACTGAAACACAGTAGATGTGCTCATGCAAGGCTTTTACATATGGAAACGTTACTCCGAAGACAGGATCTTGAAGTCTGAGCATTAAATCCTAGGAGGGAGGGACAACTCTTAATACAAAGCAGCAAGCTCTCCTAGGGACTTGTGGAAATTCTAAGATGCAGAGTAACTGTGCGTTCCAAGTAAGAATAGAAACAGAATAGGGTGCATTAATTGTTTTTTCAGATTAAATATATTGATTACTATGTATTGAAACATGGTAACTATCTGTTTTGTTGTTATTCCTATTGACCTCAGTAGGGATTATATAAGCATACAGATGCAGGCTCTGTGCCACTAGGCAGTATGGATGCAGATCTCTCTGGGTAACAAATTCATGTTCCTGTCATCCACATTCAGAAGGACTTTGATTTCCAGAATTCCTTGTGTTGCTGAGAAATTGCTGAAAAAATGTTTTTGGGAGATGTATTGGTTCGTTTTCTTTTTCCAGAGCCAGATGGGGAGGGTAATAAATGCTTTTGGGGGTGGAGGGATTGAGCTGGTGAAGTGTTGGGTAGGAGTTGGAATTCACTTCAGATCCAGAGATGTTTGCGTGTTACAGTTTGTGATAACTCTAAAAGTCTTACTGTTGGACTAGACTTACTTAAAGAGAATCTATGCTAAAGGAGTGAAAAAAGGTTAGATGCCTCTCACAGAGAGAGACTAGGGAACTGCAGAATTTATGGATCTGCCCTGTGGCTGAGATTAGATAGCCAGCGAGAGCAGCCTGAGGGGAAATGTACTATAATTTGCATGCAGCTAGGTAATTACAAGTTTCTCCATTAAATCTTCGCCACTGCGTATGGATCTATGGTTTAGTTGGGACAAGTGCAATTACCTTCCTGCACTCTGCATGGAAATCTACTTGAAGTTCACTTGATACAAAATAAGGCTGCCAATATGTTTGGTAGTATTAGTTTGATGTGAATATACTATACCAGATGGAGAGCTGTGATGTGTTCCCATTTGCTTCCATGTATAATTCAAGATGTTCATAAAGAGCATGAATATCCTGGATATCTGAAGGATACTTTGTGGCCATCGTGGGATTTCAATTGATGACTTATCAGGGGAGCAGTTGCAAAAAGTTTCACTCCAGCTACTAAAGTAATTTCATGCTTCCCAGTTGGTGTAACATTCAGCCTCTTTCTGTAGGAGAGCAGGAGGAATAGATGCAGGTAACGAGACCCTGGATTTTTGTATTGGAATCTTAGTCCTTTAATGCAGCTTTGCACACTCATAGCAAAGTGTCTCTTCTGTACATAGGTTGTATCCTTCCTCCAGCAAGTATGCTTGAAAGTTCTGTTTCTTCTTGTCTGTTGCTTCCTCTCTGAACTGCTTATCCTTCCAATAAAGGCAGCTTTTAAAGTAAAACATTTCTACCTATTCTTGCACAAGATCTTTGTGAAGACAAGGTAAAAACTAGAGTCATTTTCTGTCTAACAAGTCTTTTGAAGTTTAGTTTTGCCAGTACTGTTTTTTCAGTGGGTCTGGGATGTGTCCTTGTAACCCTTGCTCCACTGGGAAGAGACTGATTCATTTTTCATGTTCCTCCTGTTAAGTGATCCTTGGAGGGAACAGCAGTCTGATGTCATCCTGCTGTCCAGTGAGGGCTGTAATGAAATGACTGATCACATTTCAATCACTCATTTCAGCTTATTTTCAACTCTGATATCTGAAAGATTAAGATTTTGCTTTAAACTATGAGATCTTGCTTTCTTTCCATCCCTTCTTCAGTCTCTCCTTGCTGATGAATAATAGATAGAGAAAAATGAATAAAGCACTAAACTTGAGCCCCTGGGACTTAAGTTTCCATCTAATTGGTGGACTAGTCCTGTGTGAAATCTATTTGGTGGTTTAGGCTTGGTCCTTCTGGAACAGTATTCTTCCCGTGAAGATATAAAATGTAAAAAATACAGCACAGTGAAGCAATCACAGTGTCTGTTTGAGAAAGGCCAAAGATTAAGTTAACATAGAAGCAGATTTACCTCCCACTCATACAGAAGAGTGTGTACAGGTCAGCCTTTACTGGATTGCTACAAGGGAGTTACTGTTGTGCCTGCTCACACTCTCTGTCTAGCTTCTGTTCAATATAAAACTTCTGGTATACAGTGCTTGGTCTTTCAAGTGAAATTATTTTTATATATTGGATTTTTGCATGGATATCTATATATTTGTGTTTGTGTGTGCGCACACATATATGTATGAAAAATAAAAAAATACTCTCCCCACTATTGGGGATAACACCACCTGTCTGTGACTGGAAAAGCAAATGTCTAATGTCACTCTAACATCACCATAAGAGCTTTCTTTCTTTTAATTAAAAAAAAACCAAAACAAACCACACCAAAATTCTACAGCTGATACTAATGTGCTGGCTGCAAGTCTTCATGGTTCCCATGCATAAGATACACAGAGTTTGGATTTTTAGCTTGAGTTCCTATGAAGAGTGTAGCTCTGTACAATCATTTGTCTTCCTTCAGTTGAGTAATGGTAATTTTATGTGTATTACCTCAACATGCCAGAATGATCTCAGAGTACTAGCTAAGGTTCGTTGGCAGAAAAATGCTGAAAGAGGGAACATTTAAGCACTTGTATATGAGTGCAGAGACCGTTGGTTTCTATTGTATTCAAAAGTGACAGTATCAGAACCTTCTGAATGCAACAACTGGTGGCATGGTCTGGAACCACATGTGTATCTTGTAGTTTGGACTTGGTCAGTTGGGTACTAACTACCAAAACCTTCATGGAAGTGTTGATTTCTAAAAGTATCCCCTTGTGTTTAAGAATTCTTTTATTTTTGCTTCTCACCGCTATAATCTGAAATGTGGTTGGTGGTATATGGCAGTAAGAAAGTTATTTTTGCATTGAGAGTATTAGGAATGTTATCAGTAGACCACTCCCTTCCCCAAGACTTGGGGTTGGTACTGTAATTCCTCAGATTCATCCAGTATGCCTAACACTAGTTCAGACACCTGAAGGTGTTTGCGTAAAACTAATTGCAGTTAGTGGTGGGTGCGATACAAAGTTTTGCAGTCATACCTCTACTTGTAGATAACAGTCTATGTAAGATATTTCATGAATCACTGGTAACACCTCAGTCTTTCCTGTGTCTTTAAAGAGAGTAATGACAAAAAGAGAGTCTTCTAACATTCCCTATAAAGTCTTGTTACGTTGCAGAATAAAAAAAGTCAAAGCGTGACAAGGTCAATGGGAACTTTTTGTTAGCTTCAGTGAATATTGTAGCAGCTGCTAAATAAAGTCTCACTGTGAAGCCACAATGTTTATACTTTCTTCTTGTGGGGAGAAGGCAGTACATGGGAAAGTTGGGGAAGGTACAAAAGCTGTGTGTCGTTGTTGACTGTGAAGTAAAGTCTAGTGAAGAGCTTTTAGAAGAAAGAAAACAGCAATAGTGTCTGATGGAAGAACTTCAAGCATTAGCTACAATAAGGTTTTCCATCCTCAATAATGTAAGTATATGTCTCCCAACAGCAAAGTCTTGCAACAGGCAGTGCTTGCAGAGAGAGGTCAGGTCCATGTCTCTAATGCAGAGTCTGATGAAGCACGGGATGTCAAACCAGTGACTCTGTCTAAGCAGAATTTCTGAGGGGTTTCAAAGGCAATTGGCTCAAAAAGTGGATGGTAAAGAAGGTGAAGCAGGTAGTTTAGAAACCCTGTTTATCTTCATCCTGGAGAAATCCCTTGAATAACAAACTGCGCTATTGGCAAATAGCAACTAAAATTTCTGGCGAAAATATTAGATGTGCTAAATAAAAAGCTGTCACATTTGCTAGCAAGTGTCGTATGTCCAGAATACAAATTTCAGCAAGTTCCTGCTCATCACCATCCCCTCTTTTGAAGGAAATAAGTAATATTGACCTCTGGAAATATGTGTCTCAGTAGTTTATCTTGGCTTTAGATCTTGCCAGACCTCATGACTATGTCTGAGGGGATTTTTTTCAAGATATGTCCATGTCAATAAGATCTTGTGTGAGCTAAAATAACCAATTTAGTTGTGCAGAACTCGGTCACCTTGTTGATAGGCTGCCTTCGTGTTAGATGTACTTTCTATTATTGATGGCATTTATATGGTTCATTAGTTTGACTAGGTCTGGATATTAGAGTTACAAAAAACAAACAAGTAAACAAAAAACCTGCATTTCACCTCAGATCTAATTTCAAAAGTGAAAGTGGGGCCTTTTTTTTTTGTTTAATTTTTTTTATAAAATTTTAACTTTGAGGAATCTTTATGAAAATTCTGAAAATGGCATGCTCGTTTTTCTTTTCGCTTTCATATGCCTACTGAGTTTCAATCAGAATGATAATTAAAATGCTGAAATGCAATGGAATAATCTGTCTGTGAAGTGTTTCTAAGCAGAAACTGAGATCTCTTCCAAGATTTACAGCTTGATTTTGCAGACCCAGAGGATCTAGCTATTTCTGATAAGCCCAGATAAGCCCCTGGACTTCTGAATGCTTATCAGACCTGAACTCGAACTCTGAGCCTGGTGAAGTTCACTTGTCTCTAGCTTTAATATTGTTTTGTCAGCTGTCATTGTATAATTTTCTTACTCCCCTCCCTTTCAAACCCCCTCAAAATTCTACCTGGCACTTTAAATCACACTTAAATATTATTCACTACAATACAGTAGTTATTAGATGAATACTTTTTTAAGCGCAGTCTTTAGACCCAAGTGTAGACTGACCAACTGTAGTAAGCAGCTAGAGTGTTTAAAACCCTCACAGAATTAAAAATCTTGAAAATTTTGGACCACATAACTCTAACCCATAAATATTTAGTTGCAAAATAAGTAGTTCAATGGGACTTAGGTTTACATATACACTTGCCGTCTTATAACCACTAATTTCTATTACTGTATTAAACAGAGTGCTATTCTTTTAGTGTCCCTAAGACCTCAAAGTATTAGGAACATTTCTGAGTGTTTTATAATCTTGATTTCATAACAAATTAGACCTTCCTGAATAGTTCTAATTATTTCACAAACATAATAGCTATAATGTTCTTACTGTAATTAGGGAGAATTCATTATACTGCTAGAAGTATTTTTTTAAGAGATTGATTCATGTTTACCGGCTTGTATTTGACAATGCTCGTCACTTTAAATTTAGAAATGTTTAAATGTAATTATACATATCTTGAGCTGTAGTGGAAAAACATACAATTACAAGTTTGCTTAAGGGCTGTACAACATTTGTGTTTTCTTTTTAAATTCTTCACGCTTCAAGATTTATAATTGTCCAGGACACTCACATGATTTGCCTAACTGAGTTTGTTACCAGAGTGTCGCTTGCTGATACATGAGCACAGCCTGGAAATACACATTCAGAGGTCTGTAACCAGAGCCTAATCCAGACTCCTGGATTAGTCCAAGGGAGTGCCCCTAATGTTAGCGATTTTGAGAACATCTGATTCCATACGAGAGTTGGCATATCATTATTAATATTTGGTTCCATAATTACTTGTTATTTAACCTTCTTATCCCACTTGGGGAGAGGTTAGAAAAATCATAATTTTCTATAGGACAAAACTTCCAAATTCCAATCAGTTTGATGTAAGGTTGTTGCATTTTCAGATATGAAATAATTTGGTTTAATTAATTCATCATTTAAAGTGCTCTTTCACTTCAGCCCAATGTAATTTCCATTCCCTGTTGAATTCCTGGGTACTTTTACTCTTCTGCTCAACACTGGGAAGGAAACTCATATCAGGAAATGAAAATCTATGTATTTGTAACCAGCAAGGTGTGTAGTCTTTTGCATTCTTAATTTAACTTAAATAGAACATGAAGTTTATGTAAGCAAACATAAAAAGCTGGCCTTTTAAAATGCAACATCAGATGCCGAAGAAAATATAAAAGGAACGGGGTTATATAACATTGCAAATTCAAGATCTAGTGTGAAGAATTGTGCCTTGTCTACCAGTAGTAGAAGGATGATAAGGTCATGCCTATTGTCAAGTGCTCCTGTGCCCCACAATGGTGACAGTACAGTTGCACGATTTTATGTCCATGATGTTCTGTCTCTCTAAGCGAGTATGAATTAGTAACGATGTTCTTTTGTTTGTGGAGAAATTTTTACAGAAATTGATAACTTAGGGCAGTTCTGATAAATACTCTAAGACAAAGATTTATGCTCTCAAAAGTGGCAAAGGGAAATTTCTGGTGAGACTTTCATCTTTTGTTTGAAAGTAGAGATGAATCCACTATGTACACAGACAGCTTGGAGAGCTGTGTCTTTCACCTTCAAACTGTGCATTTAAAGGTCCTTAGGAGATTACGTAAGAGATGTTGACAGTTTGCAAAACACAGGAATGCTGCAGATTCATCTGCCGTGTAGATGAATCTTTATTTCTAGCCATTATAAAGTAATTACAGCCAGGCAAACTTAAAAAGCTGTAGAATTTTCACCTATTATTCCTGTTCATTTGAAGTTACTAATTGAAAACTTAAGTTTCTAGAACTCCCATCTCAGAAGAATTGAAGTAGTCATTCAGACTCCTTGGTGAATGGTGGTGCTTTAAATACAGAAGGAAAATATGTTATAACTATAATGTTATTGATTCTTTATTGCAGATATTCATATTTTCTTTTAGCACTAAATAACAAACATGGGGGCAGGGAGAATAAGATGTGCTTTGCAATGGAATATTAAGTAATTAAATTTTGAACTGTGGCAGTTGGATGTGAGTGCTTTGTATGAGGACCCTGCTTTGATCACGGCTTTTTCTGCAAAATTATATCTGCATTTTAGGCAGGAACAAGTGAACTCTGTGTAGTTACAATTTTTCACTCAACTTCATGGCTTTGGGAGGCTGACTCATATTCATATTGAGTTTCCACTATGAAGACAACTGACAAAGAGCAGGATGGAAAGAAGAAAGAGAAGACTATTCCTCCTGTGTTTAAATGTGAAAACAGAAGAGAAGCAAAAACACATATAGAGCAGTGGAATTTTCAAAGAACTGCAGCCTTGGGTTAGATTCTTATTCATATTTAGGCTGAAAAAAATATGTTTGTCCTCATGTTCAAAATTGTTCAGCATTTTTTAAACTCACTATGAGTGATTTGAGCTCTGCACTTCCTAAAACCTAGGCACTTACTCTTACCTTAAATATGGACCAAGAGACCAATTATAGTGCTTTTATTTTAAGCTGAGCCTAAGTGTACTATATACCATCATAGCGTATTCAGTGAATCTCTATCCCTTAAGACATTTATAAAACCAATATAAAAATCTCAGCCAGGTAAAATGGTTTGAATTACCCAGAGGCAGAGCTCGCTAAGGCGGTTGAGTTTTGTGAGCCTAAAATAGTCTTTGGAAGATACGCCCATTATCCAGTCACATATCATGTAGCTGCTCCTCGGGTAAGCAGTCGTTTGGATGACAAATGACCTGGTTAGGCATGGTGTTGGAGCATTTTGGACTCGTGAAATTTAAGTGGGATTGAGGGTGTCTGTCATTTTCTGGACTGGATGCAAGCTGCAAAGGTCTGTTGTAATTGAGGGCAGGACGCTCTACTTTCCGTGGAGTCTGTGTGTTTGGTCGGCATCTAAAGTGATCGGAAATATGTGAGGTGTAAGGCAGAGACTGGCAAGTTCTTAAGAACGGCAGCTGGAGAGATTTTCTTTATTATAATTGACAGATTAAGGATGTCTTTACCTTTTTGATAGCACTGTAACTAATGCTTTCAGTTGGTGACATGATCACTGATAGTAATGACAGACAATTGGATCTGTCTGTCCGTTTTAATGAGGTCTTGTTGCAAAGGCCTTCTCCAAAGCAATCATTGTGTCACTAATCCTCCTAGTGCCTATGAAATTAAAATGAGGTCTTTCTGGAAATGTTCAAATGATTTTTCTCTCTATTTCATTCTGTTTTCTAGTCAGAAAATCAAGTTTGAAGGATTGACTTCTGCTGAAAACTTGGGTTTGGGTCTTCCAGAGACAGTTTTCATTTATGCTCCGTGCTGTCTTGTTTCCATGGACTGAGATTTTTCTCTCTAGCAGCTGAGAAAGACAGAAGTCAGTAATGCATCTGGCTAAAGAAATCTGAAGTTGTTGATCACCTGGGGAGAACAAAAAAATAGATATATTATTAAGCTTTCAGTAGCCACTCCATCATCCTGTATCCCAAGAAATCTGCATCTTCCAGTGGGAAAAATACTAGTCTTCCACTGGTTATGTTTAAATACAGATCTGTGGCTCCAGTGTGAATAATTACGTGTATTTGATGAATACAGTCTGACATGAAGGTTTACTTTTGATAAATTCATTCTGAGAACAAAATAGATGTGTGAGAGAGAAAGGGATGCAATCTGCAAATCATCTCTTTAATGATTAAGACAAAACCCAGGTTACCCAGAGGGCCACTATAGGGAAAGTAAAAGTGTTGGCTTATGACAAAGCCTCAAACAATGGTCATCTGCATCTTAAAAAGCCTAGTTTTATGAAGTTTGGTCAATTTATGCTTTCAGAAACATGTCAATGTTTCACAGCCATTTCTGTGACTTCTCTGATGGAAATAAAAGCATGGTAATTTGTTTAGAAAAATAGCATGCTTTGCAGAAAAAAGCTTCACATTCCTGTCCAGTTGACTTTTAATCACTAAGTCAAGAACTGTTTAACAAAATGTCATGCCTGCATGCAATGCAAATTAGGAAAGACTGTGTTTTAAGGTTTTATTTAGAGACAGAGCATAATACTATGGACCGAGGTAGTAAAGCACATAATTTATTTTGCATGTTACACAGCATGTTAACATTCACTGTAGCTGGTATTGAGCAATGCAGCTTGAGTAAATCTGGATTAGATTCAGTGATTGTGCAACCGTACCCTAGAGAAATGGTTCCTGCTAATTGTGCTGGTAAAATAAAAGGAGGACCTTGTGGACTGTGTTTTCTTTTCACCCCGTCCCTTCCCCAAACATGGTGCCGTGAATGGTGATTTCTGACTCTCATGTGACATTTTCAATAATCACAGATGTTTGCAGGCAGTATTTCAAGCTTGGCATATGATAATGTATAGTACCAGTTATATGAGCAACAAAAACTTTGCTGATTTAGAGATTGCTTTTATTGTAGGGTGGGGTTTTTTTGTACCTCCGTGCTTTCCCTATTTAGGCTGAAATGGGAAGTAAGTGGAGGTAACTTGTACCAAAAATGAGGTCAGAATATGACCATACTGCACTACAGCCATTCAATATGGCAATTCACACCTGGTTTTTCATCCCAGGTCAATTAAATGTTCTCAAAACTGAACTGATGTGTGATAAATGGGCAGAAGGGGGATTCAACTACAAATATGTAGTAGGGGTGAATGACTTCTATGGTTACACAAAGTGCATGTAAGATATTGTAAGAATGTGATGGAATCCCACCTGAAGTCTGGAAGCATGGAGGCCAAGCACTTCATGCTAAATTTCAGGAGCTCATTGTGTGTGGCTGGGAAAAAGGCAAACTACCACCAGATCTCCGTGATGCAGCCATCGTCACCCTGTACAAGAAGAAAGGAGAAAAATCAGACTGTTCAAATTACCGAGGTATTACTTTGCTCTCTGTTGCTGGTAAAATCCTTGCAAGAATATTTTTGAACAGACTAGTACCAGCTATCTCAGAAGAACTTCTGCCTGAAAGCCAATGTGGTTTCAGAGCCAGCAGGAGTACCACAGACATGGTATTTGTTCTCAGACAGCTGCGTATTTGTCCTCAGACAACTGCAAGAGAAGCGTAGGGAACAGAACAAAGGACTCGATGTAACTTTTGTTGACCTCACCAAAGCTTTTGACACTGTGAGCAGAAAAGGCCTGGGGCAGATCTTGGAACGATTAGGATGTCCTCCCAAGTTCCTCTAAATGATTATCAGGTTACATGAGGATCAGCACGGCCAAGTCAGAGATAACGATGCACTCTCTGAGCCTGTCTCAATAACCAGTGGTGTGAAACAAGGTTGTGTTCTTGCACCAACTCTGTTCACAATCTTCTTCCACATGATGCTCCAAAGGGCCACGGCAGACCTCGATGAAGATAACAGCATTTACATCCGCTATTGTACCGCTGTCGATGGTAACCTGTTCAACCTCAGGCCTCACCAATACCGCCTAAGGAGACTTCCCGCTGTGCCTTTTGCAACTGGACTTGCCTATCCCACATCGGCCTTTTTAGCCATCAGTACACTTGAGCTTGTGAAAACAACCTGCCAGTTTTTTTAAATGGAAAGTATTAGAGGCGTCATGTTCCCTTCTCCTGATAGCACTAGATCTTGTTTACTTTTGTGACTTTTTGTGGATTTGATAAACCTGACATTTTTTTTGACCCTTCTAAGAAACACTGGGTCCTTATTTTTCTGACACGGGATGAGCGGTGAATTGTACTAAACTTTATGCTCAATTTCAAGATGAGTTCTTATTGGTGTGGTGTAGAAAAAAGGGAGCAGGTACAGGAAATTAGTGTTTTTAAAACAGACTTTTTACAAGTGCCTTTCAGGAGTGTATTAAGCAACATGACTTACGTTATCTCATGTGTCTTTTTCTCTGATTCTCTCCCTAAGGCTGAACAGTGTATGCAGTGGAACATTTTGTTTTGGTAGGATTTGTCATTTGATTTGCTTTGAATAGAGTTTCTGTTTGTACTGGACAGGACTGTGACTTGCATTTGGAGCACAGGGGGTAAAATTCGTGATGCCTCTTCAGGTCTATAGGAGTCACTGAAGGAACAAAACACCTTGACATCAGTGGCATCACTTTAAAGAGCATCTTAACAGCAATTCTTGTTGAACGTTTTTGGAAACTCATTTATTCAAAGCATTTTGTGAGGACTTCTCTTAGTTTTGATTTGGGGATTTGTTTCTTTCTTAGTTCCGTTAGCAATTGCTACATCTAAGTGGAATCCAGAGGGGATACTGAGTTGTATCATCACCCAAGTGCCACAGAAAGAAGGAACTTCAGTTTAGGAAATGTCACCAGAACTCCCCTCCTAAAGACTTGCAATACAAACCAAACTTTTAATTTACCAAAAAAAAAAAATTTTTAGCTTCTCAGTGAAGGGCACAAGATCTAAATAACAGGAATAAAAGCTGATGGGAACACATATGGTTTGCTAATTATTACCATTCTCTATTGGGTTTAGGCAGTGTCCAGAAAGACCAATTAGAATTAGACTCCTGTTGTGTTAGACCCTGTATAGACTAGAAAAAATTTTACAGCTTTTTCTCAGTACATTGCATGGTGTAGGCAGACATGATGGACACCAAGCAACACAAATGATGCAGGAAAATGCATGTCCTCCTTTACAATACATATAAATATATATGTAACTATGCAATGCAGTGTTTGTTTCTGCCACTGTGTTCACCTCTGTGGAGGTGAGAACTACATATATTTATATATATATGCACATACCTTGGCTGGCATTTTTCTGTGTCACATATTATCTACTAGACAACAACAGTAATCATACAAAATTTAGAATGTACAGAGTGGTGAATTTAAGTTTTCAAAACAAACTTATGCTGGATTTATGCACACAAGGATGCCTTAAATTGAATATTGAATGGAAAAGAAATGGACTGAATCAGTATAAATTTTCTGGGGACAAAAAAGGCTGTAAAATATGCTAAAGGATACAAATAGGCAGAAAAATATCATCGTAAGCCAGGATTCAGATCTGATCTTGTTTGTTGTCCAGCTGTAAAGCAAAGAAAAATAGAATTTTTCTCAGATTGATGCAGTCTTAACTGTGTCACTGAGAAGCCACAACTGTAACAATGAGATAATTTCCTTTACTCATCGAGCAGATGCAGAAAGGATGTGTATCCTTTTGAAAAGAGTCTAGCATAATTATCTGTAATCTGTGGTGGGAATGCAGCATTGCCCATGCAAGGGGTATGAATATTTGAAAGTAAAAAAGAATGCAGTCTGATCTAAAGATGTTTCCTAGAAGGGACACTGCTTTTGGCATGGTTTTTTTGTTTGTTTATTTTGCTTGTGTTTTTGTTGTTGTTTGAGTTTTGGATTTTTTTTTTGTTTACCATAAGGGCTCACAATCAATTAAAATGTAGATCTGGAAATGTCATATTGCTACAATTTCTGTTCTCTTTACGATTTTGTCACTTTATCATATGGCTAATTCAGTCAGACATTAGAATGGAACAGAAAATCTGCTTGCTCCAATGCTCTTTAAACCTGGAAAAGTTAAGAATAAGGAAAAACTCACACTTTGCATTTAAGATACTTCAACTTATAATTGAATCTGTGTGAGAGGCCCATTTTCTTACAGCATATGTAACTAAAAAGCTACTCAGGGCCAGTGGATCTGTTCGTAGAAGTCTGCATACGTTTTTTAACCTTTGAAAGTAACCTCTATAAATCATGTCATTAAGAAACTGTCTAAACCAAATAAAAATACCTTACATTCTTAAATCACTGTTAGTTTTGAAATCAAAAGAACTGATGGTCTCGTGTTTCCTGCAGTAGATAAAGATGAAAAGTAAACACTGAGTGAATGAGCCGTGGGGCTTAGGTTGGCAAAGTGATGCCAGAACGGTTGCAGCCTAGTGCCAGGGAGTGGTGGATGCATCTTCCCTTGATAGGCAGTTTCTTGCCATTTGCTATGTTGGCAGATATTAAATATTCTTTATTTTGTTAACCGTACTTTTTTGGAAGTCATAATTTGCTTTATCCTAAGTAATTAGGGTATTTTCATGTAATAGGAATCTAAGTTATTTATCCTTTTATTTGTGCTTTTTGTTTGTTGGAGGTAGAAGGAAAGCATATTTTTACCTTATCTTTTTAGAGAAATAAAATTTTCTTTGCTTGGGGAGCTGGGACTGTAAGAAAAACATGCAGTATGTCAAAATTTGCAGTAATGTAATGAGCTCTCATTAACACTGCATTCTACCCAAAAAATTTCTTGCTCTTCCTAATAGCTTTTCATAGCAACACCAATTTCCCCCAATACAATTAGAGTCTATATATAGTACCTAACTTTAAAATTACAAGTACATTCAAAGACATGTTGCTGAGATTTTTACTTACGATTAACTAAAATAAATATACATTTCCTTATAATTTTCACGACCAGCACAATAAAGGCACATAATTGCATCTTGCTAAAACATTAACTTTTTCAGGGTTTTCTGAACTTTACTGGTACATAGATTCCTCCAAATTTATATTTAAAGATATAATGCTAACAGAATTCTTGCAATAGCTCCAGTGGAAGAAGCAAAAATTGAAAAGACATTTAAGGAAGGGTGGGGTTTTAATCAGTATTTTTAGGAGAGACACTCTGGTTATTTTCTTCCAATCTACCACCAAAACCCTACACAAATGCAGAGAGTTTAAAATTATATTAGAACAAGACACAGGGACTGGATGCACATGTAGACGGCAGTGGTCTGTTTATTCAGGTCTTAGGAACTAAACAAAACCGAGTTTGTAAGGGGGTAGGCAGCGTGTGTGGGTGGAGGCTGGATGTGGAGTGAAAAGGAAAGTGGGTGATAGCGTGTTGCATTATAAATGTTTCAGTCATTATAAATGTTTAAGCAGGATGTATTTGGAATGGCTCCCTCACTTCCATGTTGTGAAATCATAAGGGAGTTATGCTGCATCCCAAATGAGTGCTAATGAAACCTTTATACCAAGCACCATCATGTATTCTGCATATGCTACATATGATGTGGGAAAACTCAAATTAAAATTGAGGGAGAGAGAGAATATGCAGTGGAGTGGCATAAAGGTTTTATCAGCATGAGGTTGGGAGGGGATGCCATACTCACAAAAGCAAAGCTGAATTTATTAGTTCACATTTTTCTCTCCCTCTGAGCCCTCAGTCTTGGCACTCACTGTAGAACTTGTGTTTATGGGCACAGACTGCAAAAATAGTTTCAATAATCTATTTTAAAACTCCTTTTTATCTTTCAATAAATACTTTTTTGACAGAATATATGAAATAGTTCAGGGTACAAAAGTCTTACCAGCGCTTGTTTGGAGTGTTCTGTGTTTCTCACTCATGATTTTGCAGCCTGGAAACGTGTGTGTGTGCATTTTGAGTGCTCTTAAGCTACCATATCTGAGCTTCAGACATTAATTCAGCCAACTGAAACAACAGCTTCCTTATAAGAAACAGCATTTCTTCCTTCACCTTCCCTTTTCCTCTCCTCTGCCACAAAATGCTTTTTTCCTTCTCCCCAGATGTATCATTTGCTCCTCCTTTCCAAACTCTAAGCATCTAAGCGCTGTGCGATTCTGGATTAACGAGTCTGATGTTGTATCCCAAGAGTTGGAATGGTGAGAGTGTGCTGCAGGGGCTCTCCCAGGTGTTTAATGTCAGTGATGTAATGCTCATTGTAGCTATTGGAGGTCATTTTGTAAAAATGTTAAAACTACTGCCTTCCCAGCCTTTCCAATGTCAGTACAGTCTTTCCAAATCAATAAACATTTAAAATATTTTTTTTAAAAAAAAGAGAAAAGACTGAGATCTACAGTTATGCGTATTTTGGCTTGTGATAATGATAATATCGTATGTGCAAAATCCAGCTTTTCTGGGAAAGTAACCATTGTGAAGTATTTGTGCCCTTAGGAAGCAGCTGCCTATCTTTGCTTTCTGCAGTGTTATTTCTGGTCTCCCTCTCTTTCCACGCCATTTTGTTTGGCCTGTCCATGACTGTAGTTCTAGAACAACTGGTAGTAGTAGAATTTTTTAGTATGCTAGCTGACTTCTGATTTTGAAACTAGAAATAGGCAGAAACAGTCTTTAATAAAGATGACCTTTAGTTACACTGCAAGATAAGCAGTGTGAGAGAGAGAAAATATACCGAAGCATGAAAAGTTTGTCATACTTGTTAGTGACAGGGAAAAGCAATACAAGCCCTCTGCTGCTCATTAAGGTCAATTGGTCATTATGTTTTTGCATCTATTGCCTTGAATCATGGAAGAAGAAAATCCATCTGATTTTGCAAGAAGTTAAGGTAGCATAGAGGAGGAGTTTTTTCACCCATGACTTTTCTTTCTGACCTGGTGCTTTCCCTCAGCAGGAGAAATTACTCACCTCTCTTCTTTCTGCTTGCCTAAAATTAATGTTCTATTAGCTGTGACATCCTCTCCACCCCCAAATAATCATGTGTTATCTACCAAAAAAAAAAAGCAAGGAAGAGGTCCAGAAGGTTTGTTCCCACATCTGATGAAATTTTAACTTTTTTTAGTGGTTGCTCTACTTGAATATATTCTCTCTGATACGTGGATAAAAGGGAGAAAAAGATCAAATCATGGAGAAAGAAATGGAAACTATTCTTGCCATAAATCTTTTCTTTTTCTCTGTTTACTGAAATAGAAAATTGGCTAGGGGTTGAAATGCAGTGTGTATATATGTGTGTGAGTGTGCACTTCTGAACCTTTCTTACCAATGTAAGAAGTGACATTTTCCTAATTTCAGTTTATATAAAAGAGGCTTTGCATGACTTTGATTTTCATAACATGAAGGTCAAACAATTCAGAATAGAAACAATAATATTCTTCAGAAATTGACCCATGAAAATGTATTTAAGTTTTTTCTGGAAAACTGCCCTTCAAAGCTCCTTCCCAAGTAAACTTGCAATGACATTTCAAAAACGCAACAGTAACTGGGGAATTTTTGGATTGGTTCTGCTAATTTGGTAATCACACACAAAATACCTGTTACACGAATCAAACTCTAGTAATTTACTATCCAGGTGCCTGATCTTGTAACAGCCAACATGCTGAGAAAACATTTGAGGATATTCAGCTCAGTTTATATACGTTCTGTATTGCTTTTTCTATTACTCTGATTGCTGATCTAACTTCCCAAGGCCTTTAACACTGAGATAGATAAAGCTGCCACCCTGTTAAAGGCACAAGGAATTGAAATATCAGAGTAATTCATGTCAGATGGATCACTCCATTAAGACTTAAGGTTCCACCATGGTTTTATATAATTTTTTGGTTTTTTCATAATGAAACAAAATGTGTTGTTTCCTAGCTGGACTAGTGTGTGGGTAAGATAAATGTACTGACTGTGTAGATGTAACACTCTCCCACCTCTAGCAATAACATGGACAGGAAGGATTGTAGAACTGGAAAATCACAGGTCTGCAGTGTCTGGGTATCTGCGTTATCTTCCCGTCTCTGTCAGGATTCATAAATGAAGCTTTGCAACAGCTTTCAGGGGTAGGTACAGATCATCCTCCTTTTACAGAGGGGAAACTGGGAGAGTGGTTCTCAGGAACTAAAAGGCAGTGTGTGTTACCTGAAGACACAGAAGTGGCCTGGCAGAGTTGGGAAGCTAGATGAGACCCCCTTCTGAGGCTGGTACAGAGGATTTGTGTGGTGAGCTCACCCTCAATTTTTTTTGAACGCAGACTCTAGTTAGGAGGCTTTGCTTTTATCAGAGACGTTGCAAAAGAGTGAGAACGGGAAGGGGTTTTGATAGAAAATGTACAAGGAATAAGTGTTTAACCTTCTGTGGATATTCTTTGGCCTCTGTATTAAACTCTTTCTCCTGTGTTGCAGAATATTGCCTGATACTTAAAGAAGTATATAAATATAAAGAATACTTTATGAATATCTTAAGTAATGTATTGGAAAACATACAGGTCACCACAGTGACAGAGATCTGGTAAAGGTTAAAACTCCCCATCCTTGACCAACCATTCATTGGTATGGGGGAGTTTATGTGCTGAGAAAGCTCTGGCCTGGTTCCTTGTGCTGAGAGCACAGTGGTGTAAACCCAAAAGGCCTGTTTTCTATGGGATATCTTGCTTAATGTCAAGGTAGGTTTGCCTTCCTATGTAGCACGGTACTCATTTAGTGATTCTTTTCATGCAGTGCCTGAATCTTGGAGAGGAATTACCTCACACCAGCTCTCATTAATGTTAGTCTTGCCACTTAGATAAAAGCTGAAAAAGCTCTGTAGAATATCTGGTAGATTTTTTCAAAAATATATATCTTCTTGAAGACTAAGTGTAGCCATGTATGCATACATGGGTCCGTTGGCCCTGCAAAGATGTATAAATGTTGTGAGTGTCCACTTTTTTTATCATTTTGGGATTAATTACTTCTTGAATCTCTTCTATTTCTTGCCCTCTGTGGTTTTAGTTCTTTAAACTTAGACCTGATCAAATTTTCATTTCCTTGCTGCATTTTTAAAGCAGGAAAAAATATTTTCAGGCTGAAAACCATATGACATGATTTCTAAAGGAAATACCATGTATTGATCCATAGTCATGTGATTTGTTGTGGTTGGCTTTGTTTTATTGCCCAGGTTTAATGGTTTTTATTGGTTAAAGCTTTTAGTCTCAAGTCACAGCACTTACAAGGGAGCGTCATGAATGTCTTGTGGAAGTAAGTAGGGTATTAACCAGTCTTGTTTAACTGCTAGCTCATTCCTCTAGAGACATCATGTTTGTCAGATCATTTTTCAACTGTGCCACATAGATCTGTGTGTGATATTTATTCTCCCAGTGACAAATTCCTTGATTAATGTGTAGACGTGGCACTTAGGACCTCCATTTTGTTTCCTGCTAATATTAAAATTACTTTTAAAGCAGGTTTGGATAAGTCTTCATGTTTTCAGGGTTTTTTGTTTGTTTCGTTTGTGGTGTTTTGTAGGTTTTTTTGGTTTTTTTTTAATTAAAGAATGCATTCTGCACTGAGTAATCTTGTTATGATTGTGCAGTAACTGAGAGTTATACGGTTCTGCTTTGGTTGAACTATGAACACAACATGACCAGATGGATGGTAGTAGCCAGTGTAATTTCTTTTGATGCTGCTGAATTTCAGCTCAGCTTTCTGTAGACCTCCAGGCACTTTCAAACGCTTCTCAGAGGGGGCTGGAATCTCAGGGTTATCACATGGCTTATGTGAAGCTAGACAGTGAGGAGATTGCTGTTTGTCCCAAATCTTCCAGGTTCATTTAATTTTACATCTGCTCCAGAGCCCAAGTTCCTCATTTCTGTCTATGACCCTTGAAAGTGTGTACCCATTGCACATAAACAAACAAGTGCTATTCTAGAACATCTGATGAACAGTCCCTGACAGAGTTAAAGGGCAGTTTCTGTGTCTGAAAAGCATGTTCCTGAGGTGAAGACCAAGGAGGTATTTCTTCATCTTGAAGTAGTTTGCTGCTTCTTTTTAGCTCCTGTCAATGACCTTTATCTGTCTCAGGTATTTATAAGACACATATCATTTCAGGATCTAAATGGCATGGAAATCCTGTCGAAGGCAGTTTAGATAAAATAAGTACGTGAAATAACTGACTGACAGACTGCAGAGCCTCTTCAGATGTGAATTCGCTTGGGAGAATGAATACATCCCACAACATTTAACTACTAATATATAAACTCAATTGTAAATATTTATACTCTACAGTATAACACAGAATTTTGGCACATTGTCCATATACTACTCTCTTGATATTTTGAGACTAGTAGAATTTAATTTTTGTATGTTTCATGCAACTTTATTTTTAATCAGTTTTCCACAGAACTGTCTGCTGAACTGCAGCAGGACTAAAGTAAATAGTAATGAAAATACATTTGGCATAATCTTTTAACAATGAAGATATACTAGGTAATACCATAGTAGTATATATACAAAAATATACTTGGCAAAATTGTGAAGTAATACTGCAAGGTGATTTTCCAGAATCTCAATTAGCAGATGACAAATGGAGGAATGATAGATTTGGGGCAGTATATGTTTTCTTGCAGGTACAAAGGATGATGGGTAGAAGCATTTTGCAGAATGTTGCTTGGGTACCGCTGAAATGCTATTTTCTGCAGCAGTAAAATTTAGCATCAGAGATCTATTTCTCTTTTACACTTAGCTTGAATTGCAAGGAGAAGTATTTCCATTTATCTCTAATATAATTATAGAATGGAATAGCTCAAGCCGAAAGGGGATCATAAGGATCTCGTCAAGTCACACTCCCCACTTCCTGCAGAACTTAGAACAGAGGAGATATAGCTGGACCACTTATTTCAGGTACCAAATTTGATTTTAGGATTGAAATTTTTCTAAAACCACAAAAATCTATTGAAACTAAAGAGTACTTAATGAGTAAAGTTATTCCTTGCATTCAACTAATTTTATTTCATTGATCTCAGTAAGACAAAGACCAAGCCATTTTTTGAATAAAATTACTATTTTTTTAAAATATGTAGAAACGAAAACAAAACAGCGTAGAAGCAACTGTTCATTTTTCTCACAGTGATTCTGTTACTCCCAGTGAAAGCAACAGAAACGTAGTAAAATATCTGATAATCATTTTGGTAGAAGATAGAACTGTTCAGAAGATAGAAGTTACTTTAAAAGGAATGTGGTATGGGCAGAGGTAAATTAAAGAGCTGTTAACACATTCTAGTGAAAATGCTTTAAAACCATCTAAATGTGTGTGCATTTAACCAGCCAGAGGTTCTGTCTCGCAGTCCTTAATTGTACTCAAAATGGTTGAACTTCAGATTTACGTAACTGGAGTGAATATACAATGAAGAAATAGGTGCAATTTATTTAGTTAAAATCTAGAAATCAAGGGAAGGGAAAGCAAGTTTCCTGTTATTAAAAAAGCAAATGTTGTGGGGTTTGGGAGAGAGTTTTTTGTTATTTACACTGAGGGCATTTTGTACGTTCAGGTGTTCTGCTGGTAAAAAATACTACCAGGTCCTGAGATAGCCTCAATTTATCCCATCTCATAAGTTCTAAATCTGAAAAGACAACAAAAGTGGCTGTTTCGTGAGTTCTTTCATGGTGTTGTGCTAGACCTAGACCCAGAATGTCTATAATACATGTGCCATGCTTCGAGCAAGTAGAATACGTTTTCTTTTCTTAAATAGAGTTTAATATTTTTCATGTGGAGTTGGTTTTCTACTGTCAGCAGAAAAAGACTATGGATGCAGTTGTGTATTTATGAGCAAGTTTTATCTCTAAACAGATTTGTAACTAAAAACAGAAATATCTTTTTATAGGAGACAGCTGGTTGGGAGATTAAAGAAACACAGCAAGGGAGGGGAGTTCAAATTAACAAACATTCCTAGACAAGGAATGCCTGTAAGCATTAGCAAGCTTTTAGCTTGCGACCTAAAAACATATCTAATCTCATCCATGGGTCTGTACTGATGGGTTTCACTTTGGCATTTACTGATAAAGAAATCTTTGAAAAGCCTAGTGTGAGCCATGACCCTTATACATCTTAAAGTATCAGACAGACCCTACAAATATGTGTCGGCCTAAAAAATTCCAATTATGGCATGAGCTGGGACTCAGATGGTGTCAAGCAGTTAAATCTAACAGATCTTGTTCTGGTTAAGTTTTTGCTGGGACAAACTGTTCTGAGTCTTTAGCAGCTTCCCAGGAAGCTTCCAGGTCCCTGAGCAGTCTTCCAAAGACTTCTCATCAGAGCAAACATTGTGTTCCAGGGAAAGAAAAATTTGCTTCCTGAAGAGCAAAATCAGGAATTGGCTTGCCTGCAGTCTGCTCAGTGTGTAAGTGATGTCATAGTGGGACATTGTATTGGTCTTTTAAAATCCTTTCTGTCACAAGAAACTCTGCACAAAAATTTGCATGATGTTCATGCTGGTATCAAGATGGTAGCCCTCAGATGGAAACTTCTAGGCACGTTTTTAAAAACTATACAGAAAGTCGGCTCTCAGAAAAGAATAAGCAATTGTTCTGTGTATTGAGCATTTGAATAGCTAGACCTTGAGTTATTTGACAAATCTCGTTGAACTTTTCTCATAAAGTATACAACAATATGTCATTTAAAAATAGTTGGAGTATGCCTGTGCGTATTGTATTCTGTCTTTCCTTGTTTAAATATTATTATTGGGAATGCTGCCAATTTCTAACAGAACTATTGTTTGTTTTTAAATCAGTATAGTTACATTTGGAATTGTGTTCATCCTTCATGCTGTGTTCATTTTTATACGTTTTTTCAAGCTTGTCTTATAAGGGCACATCATCTGCTGGTGTAAGCTATCTCAGATTTACTGACTTCCAGTTGCACCATAACAGAACCTCATCTGTATTCAGAAAATTTCCAGAAACATTTGGGCCAGGGAAAATAAACAAAGTGTAAGCAGTCTTAATATCAATTGCTTTGAAGAGATTTTTTTTTTCTTTTTCCTTAAGCTTTACCTGATACATGACTGTGGGGTTTTTTGCTGTATCTCATACATAACCCCTAAAAGATTGAAGGGTCCTCGCTGAGTCCTATCCTCAACGTAGTTAGTTAAATCCAAGTTTCCTAGTATCCGTATGTTTATCACATCTGCTTTACTTGTTTAAAAGAACCCCCAAGTTTGCTCTGAAAGAATAAAGAGAAGAAGGGAGACTAAAATTATTTATTCTGATAGCTAATAATAAATGCATGAAGGAGGGAGAGGAAGGGCCAGTATGTGATTTTCTTTATCTTACAGATGAGAACTTGAAGCAAAATTTGGAGAAAGCTTGTATGCTAGACAGTATGTGCTTGCGTATCTTTTTGTTCTCACTCCAGCTCTCTCAAAAAGCTTCTGAATGCTGATATTTGACCATAAAATATGGCTTAATGAAGGGGATTTAGGTAAATGTGAACAGAAATCACTTAAGATACTTTAGCTCTGTTCCCTAGTTTCTTGTCTTCAGTCTCACTTAGCCAGATATTTGAAAAAATATTTAGATAGATATTTTAAGAGTTGTTTTTCTGCAGGATTGCAACTTAAATATTTTAGGGGTTAAATATGGAATTTCAGAACTGTCCTGTTTACTTTTTAAAGTTTATTGAATGCAGATGTTTGTAGCAAGTTATACTTTCACCTTTATAGTTGCATTTATGTATATACATTCACAGAATCCTAACTTTGAAAATCTTTCTTTCATTGCTATGTGAGAGTATCATCAGTTTAGATCTTTCTCACACATGTTCATGATTATATCCTAATGAGGAAACATTTTTCAAATTCGTAAGTTAGAAAAGGGAAACAATGTGTTTGATTCTTCAACCCAAGAAAGTAATGTGAGATTTGCTTTATTTTGACTGGAATTCTTTCTTCATTATGTGCAATTCTAATCCAGAACACATTTTTGTTTCCCTCACATTGACATTCTTTCAGCATGTGCTTAGATGGAGTTCTACAAAAAGACTGAAATACATTGTGAAAGCACATTTTTTTTTTTTCATAAAAACAGTGTTGATGAATATCTTTTCCATATATTTGTGCAGGGAATATTGCCCTTTTCATATGCCTTTCTGTCGGTTTTCCAGTCATGAAAATTGAGATGGAAGGGACCTGCAAATTGTTTGATGTATTTGTCTGCTATACAAATATATATACTAGATATTTCAAAATTAGATTTGTTGGCTTAGTGATGGCTTGTTTTGCTTTTGTTTTTTTTAAGATTATGTAATTTATCTCTTCCATTTATATTTATGCCATACTAACTAATCTTGGCAAGTCGCATCTTGGAGGTTTCTGTAGATGGCACTTAAATCCTAGTTTTATTCATTCTAAGAATGAATCTTGAATGCATCTTGGTACATTTTTTTGTTCAGGAAAAGTATCTATTTTTTATTAAGAAGGCAAAAATGAGATATTTTTGTAAACCTAAAAAAATGTAATCTGAGCTTTTCATTTGAATAGTGTTCATCTTTTCAGTGAGGATAACCTTTTACTGCCTGGTGCTCTTTGTTGGTGAGGGATATTAGCATTGAAAATATCAGCTATAAAGCCATAGGGGACTACTTCTATAACCTATACTTAAAACAAAACAAAAAACTAATAGATGTATTTTTCTATCCTGTTTCTTCTCTATTAAAAAAAAAATCTATGTGGAGAACAGTAGCATTCGCAGGTAAAGGAGCACAATGAAGGAAATTCCTTCTGTAGTACAGGCATTTATGAAGATATGCATGTGTGTGGAGCTTAGAGAGCAAGTAATCAAAAAGTGGGGTTTTTTTAATTTCAGGATTGGATTGAACCATTAGATTATCTGGTTTGACCTTTTATGTGCAATAAATCTTGCCCTTTTACTTTTCTGTACTGGGCCCCATGATGCATATGAGGCAACAGCTTTTTAAAAAGAAAAGCACCTAGACGGGAAAAGATGCAGAGACCATCCTTCCTTAATTATTGTTGTGTTCAATTACCTGTTACAAATATATGCTCAGTTTGGATTTGCCTGATTTCAACATGTTTTATGTCAGGTATATTTAGGATTTCCCTTTCTAAGTTTACTGTCCATTAAGTTCACCGCATTTGTCAAAGAGTTTAATACTGTTCTTCTGTAAAAAATAGCATTTGATCTTGCATGTCCTCCAATTGTCACTGAAAGTTCCTGTTGTCACTGTGACAATACTGAGACAAACTAGCTGTTTATTAGTGCAGTTCTAGCTACAAATCAAACTGTTAAATTCTGGTCTTGCTTGTCTGTTTCAGTGTCTTTGTGCAGGGGGTCTGTTTAGAGTAATGTTTTCTAAGTCGTCTCTCTGCCTCTTTTTCTGGAGTCCACACCATTTTTGGCATGCATAGTCAGCTTAAATGAATTTTCTAATAACATTTTTGTGAGTGAAACTCAAAAGTATTTTCTTAATGTGAAAAGCCAGCAGAAAGTTTTTTATTTAATTACACAATTTCATTTATAGTCAGTTTGTTTTAAATATATTTTAATGCTTTACAACAGTTTTGCTAGTACTTTCCTAGTAGCCATAATACTTACAGTTATTAATTCTATTAAGATGATGTTTATACTCTGCAGAAGTGAAATTGTAGTTGTTCTTGGTAATGGGTAATACAGCAGGATATCCAGAATTACAACAAAACTGAGAAGTGGATATGTTGGGGTTTTTTTTCAGCTTGTACTTCTTCCCCTTATTGGCAGGGATGCATCAGCACCACTATTCTACTGCCTTCCTGTCACCTTAGAAGTGAGAATTCCAAGGACTTTTAAGTAATTCTTATTTAAATGTTGAGTGATACACTGGACTGAACAGTTGCTGTCATACAGCCAGGTCTAGAGTTCTGCAGAGATCCAAAAGAAGTCATTGGCAGGAAGATTAAATTAAGCTAAGCATCTTAGTTCCTGTCACTGAAGCATTTTTCAAATTGTGGAAAAGAGTAAGTACAGTTGCAGTAACAATTGACAGCACTGCAAATACTATAAAGTACATTGTTATCCTACTGGAAACATTAAGAAAGTGATATTAGAAGGAAGAAAACCTCCTGACATTGATGCAAAAAGCAAGATTATATACCACACTATTGATTTAATACAATTATTACTGCTGTTCAGTGGTTACTTAAACGGTTAGCTGAAGGTTAAATAAGAGTAGTAAAGTAGAAAGAAAGAAGAAAAATAAGCAAGCGAAGAGACAGAAAGATAGAGTGGAATTATCTTACTGATAGCCTGAATCAATTATTTTTTTCCCTGGGAGACTCCAAGAGAGGTCCTATCATCATCCATAATTATCTCTTACCACTGCAATAGCTTTTTCTCTCTTCCAGCAGCCAGACAGTTCTGCGTCTACAATGTAGAATCCAATTTATTTTTATGTTGTATTCTTCATTCAAGGCATAACAAAATGCTTTTCAAATAGATGCAGCATTACATTTTTTCATAAAATTTCCATTGCTGTTTTCCCCAGTGAATTCTCCCAGATGGAAGCACTGTTCACTATAGCAGTAGTCCAAGACATGTAACATATAGATGGGTTTGGATTGGATTAGTTGATACTGCTAACTTGTAGTGAGCAAGTCAGTATCAAGAGGTTGCAGATGGAGTTAGACTAACAGGAGATTTTAATAAGAATGTCTAAACCAAACATGTCTTCACTGGATGTTTTAGCATGTTCTGGTGGATATTTTCATCCATATAAAGCCCTTAGTGCTGTCAAAGTTTGAGGATTTCTTTGGCTTCCTCTAGGGAATCTGTAAATGCTGAGACTTTTATGACTACAAAACCTCAGGATGATATAGAAGGTTTTAATCATGACTTCTGGAGCATGTGCTGTTTATTCTCGTACTGATAAATGAGTTATTTCGTACAAGAAAATTTAGAAGAGGAAATTGGCCATGGTGCAGCTTTTCTGGTTCCATAGATTGTGTATAACTCGTCCTATCATGGCCTGTCCCAAAAGGATTGAGAAAAAAAGAATTAATTTTTTAACCTTGGATAAGTGACTAAAGCTGGAATAAATATTTCAGCTGAAAAGGGATGGATGTTTCAAGGGGAAGACAAGTTCCTGTAGTGTTCTTGAAATAGGAAGATTTTGTGTAGATCAGGTCATGAAAGACAAAACAGTCAGGTGTGCCCCACCTTTTGTGCATAGTAAAGGTTAGAAATAAGAAGGGTAATGGCTGTGTAAAAATAAAGAACAATAACTTATTTTACCAATGTCTGTGAAACACTGAGCAAAAATAATAGGAGGAGATCAGGTTTATTTCTGCATTATATACCATATTATTTTTAATCTACTTAGAGAAAAAAATAGACATGTGACTTAGGATTTACAAATGTAGATCATTAATTCTACTGTTCTTGATCTTTTTGAATGTTTTACTTTAAACATCTTACTAGACATCTTACCACATTCAATGCATCATGGAAGAAAACAGAGTCAAATCTTGTGGAGAGCATTGAAGGGTATGAAGACACTGAAAAAAACATGGCTGGGTACAGGCATTCCTACTCCTTAGGGGTTGGACTGCTGCGTAGAATCAGACTAGCTCTCAAAAAGTTCCCCAAAGGGCTACTAAGAATGAATTCTGGTGCTTTCTGATACTAAGAAGCGATTTCAGCCACTCAGGACTCTAAGTATATGGAAGGAGCCTCCGTGTGCTCTGTATTGCCTTGACTGGAACCTGTACAGCTAAGAGGGTTTTTTCCTGCAAATTTCTGTTGATAAGTGAATGTGATACCTAAAAATCAAGAAGAAAGTGCATTCTGATGTACTTGCTTTAATAATAAATATAATAGTTAGTTAAAAAGCAATCATTTTCTTTTTTAAAGTGACAATTTCAGGAAAGCTATAACAAGCATTATAAAGGAGTAAGCCTAGGGACTCCTCAAGTAATATTTTATGTATCTCCAGATGGTTGTGTTAAATGATACAAATAATCATGTTAACCTACTCACTAAGACATTACCGACAACGGATTGTGTAATGATTAAAGAAGGTGCACTAAGTTCTCGTGTCTTGCTGTTACAAATCCAATGAGTTTTAGTGCAATTTACTCAGAATATTCTGGGTGAGTTTTTTATTTATTTGATGCTTTTTTTTTGGAGGCGGGGAGGTGATGTGGGTGGAGGTGTTTTATTTGAAGTGTTCTACCTGAAATGCTATTCTTCCGTACTAACAGGAAGAGTATAACTAGTCACAGTGCTTTGGAAAATTGCAATTAGCACCTTTTTATTTTAGAATTTTTGTAATATCCCTTTTCTTTCACCTTTGTACTTTGCCTTGTAGCTATTATGCTCACAGTTTTATGCTGCATTTGATGTCTTACCTCAGTTTTTTTCTGCCTTGTGATTCAAACATCAGGTGTTTATGATTTTTGTAGGTCGCTTCAATGTTGTATTCATACTGGATTCTTTCAGGCAGTCTGTGCTTTGAACAAAAGCAGCAATATGTAGTTTCCTTCTGTACCTTTCCTTTCACTTTGTTTCATTTTATTTGGCTTCCTGGATGGTGTTTCATATGTCTCTAAGTTTTATTGGAGGATCAACACTTTATTTTTTAGAATCATGTTGCGAGCTGGAGACAGACAAAGATCAACATATAAAGAAACAGACTATTTTTCTTTGCCAGTGGCATAAATGTAAATTAGTTTAGTGGTGACTTGAAGAATAGCAGCATAAGAAGAGAAATTTTATTCTGAATCCGAAGTGTGATCCAAATATGTAGTTGTGGAGAACAAGTGGTGCTTTAAGCAACATTAACTCTCCTATCTACTCTGTGGCCTTTCTGTAAAGACCTGGTAGTCTGTAAGCCAAGAATCAGCAAACCGCTTGTTCTTATACACTGCTAAGAAGACTGGAACTACAAACAGTTATGGAGTTGGCCCCTCAGTCAGAGCTTCTTGAGATTTTATTGATTTGCTCTCCTCTGACTTCTGAGCTGTAGAATATGTCCTTTGTATCCTGCACTGGTCTTGTAGATGGGTAGTAGAGTTTGTATGGCTCTAGTCCTTGACGGTTTATCTGTTCCCTTCTTTGTGTATATATATATATATATATATACACCTTTTCCCGGTATGAGGAAGGGAGAGAGTAGAGTGATTTTACGAGTTTTAGAATTTTTGTATATTCTTTGGAAATCGCATTTTAGAAAGCATTAGTCAGATACTGTTCCGTAACATGACAATAAGCAAACAGGTCAAGGCCGTGTTGTGGTAGACAGATGTATGTCTATGGTGTGGACATGTGATACTGAACTACTCCAGGAACAAAATCCTACACTTCCTCAGTCTAGAGGATTAGCACTATGATAATCGTTTAGCAGACAGGATTAGCACTATGCTAATCATTCCTCTGAATGATGAGCATGTATGTCCAATTTGCTCTGATGGCTAGTCAGGGTCAGAATGAATAGCAACATCATCTGCTTTTCAGCCTTTGTACATGGCATATGTGTCTTTTAAGCACCTCAAGCATTTCTGTGCTAAGAGCTGAGAATGCTGATAGTTATTTTTCAAGCCACCAGAAGAAGTGAAAGAAACTGCTCCCAAACTAATCTATCTATTATTCTATTAAAAGTAACAAGCATGTTAGTTTCCAGTGTACTCTAATGCAAACCTTTTCTGTGTATCTGGTATGATACCTTGAATATGATCAAGGCAAAATGAACCCATCATTCCTTAGAGGAATTTGCATTAAAATGAAGCTATTCCACCCCTATATTGTAATACAGTAACCTACTCTTTATACTCCCTTGGCTTTTTAAGCCTTTTCTGAAGTGTAGTACAGTACAATACACTTGATTTAAATAAACTGTTTCATGGTAAAAACATGGAGTCTGGTAGAGCTTTTCTGTAATTGTATGATATCAGAAATAATGGGCAGAATATTTTGTACATCGAAACTGGCACAACTCCATTAGCTTTGAAACAGTTTGGTGAATTAACACCAGAATTTAACAGCCATAGGTGTAAGTTGTAACAGGCCCAAAATGTGAAGATTGGACAGCATGTTGAGGTTGGTGGAGTGTTGTAGGTTTACCTGGAGAAAAGCAATGAGAGTTTGATCCTTCACAAGCAGGAAAAAAAACAGGAATGAATTATTTCAGCTACAATTGATCAAAATTACTTTTATCTGGAAGTCCAAAAAATAGTAACAAACACATGCAAAACAATTCATGAGGAAAAAAAGATCAAAACAAAACCAACCAACCAAACAAAAAACCCCAGAGTAGTTAATTGTTATTTATAAATATATTAACTTGCTGAATATTCTATTGAACCAAAGCAGGAATATTTAATTTCAATGCTGTTCTGCTAAGGAAGGCTGCCAAAACCAGCATCTATGGGAAGAAAGTAATACCCACCAGACCATGGTTTAAGATCAGTTAAAAAAGTAGTCTTTTAAACTTTTATGTCATTTGCTTACTTTTAGATAAATGAGTAAAAGCGACAGATTCTCAGCATAGTATCCCTAACCCTTGTAAGGAATCATTAATACTCAGTAGAAAACATCAGTGGCAAAAGCCCTAATTCAGCCACAAGTCCTCCCTGCAAAGGGGTTCGTTAGACCTCTGTCCCTGGTGAGGAGCATCTACAGTCCTTTCCCCAGATTTGTCTGCGTGTGAAGATGCTGAATGTAGCAGTTGCGATGCTCTAGCAGAGTGGATGACTCGCCCTTGATATATATGGAACCAGAATCTCTGCTTCAACAGCAGTAGCACAGCCCAATTATTTTAATGATATAGATCTCAGAATGAGTCTATGTTGCTGCCTGGAATGGCAAAAAAAAAACCCCTCATTTTTCATCTAATACTGAATGAATTCTGGAGGAATTCAATGTATTAATGAAATTAAACTGCTTCAGAATTGGGAAGGATTTTACAAATCAGAGGAAAAGGGTCGTGTTTTCCCAAAATGTTATTTTCACTTTTTTATTTTACGTATCCATATATATTTTTACTTTGGCACTCTCTCTCTGCAATATTCTTTAGAACAGCACTTGCATGAACTGAAGAGACACTTAATATGCGCAGTGTCCTGGAGGAGAGGTGCTCCTTGAGCTGCAGCTGCTGCTCGCCGAGGCAGATGCTGAATTGACAGACATAGACTAAATGTGCCTGCACCGTGCTAAGCTGTAGTTCAGATGCAATTCTCTGTATAGCAATGACATCTTGGGGCTGGGAATGCAAGAATATAGCCCTGGTTCACTCTCTGGATCTAGGTTTGTATCTAGGAGTAACAGAAGCTTTACATTGGAATAAGTGAGCTGTTAAAAGTTCAGTTTAATTCATGTGTAAAAGTGCCCTTTCCCAAGGCATTTTGTTTGATGACAATGATAATACTATTTTGTATTGTGATGATAATACTTTGCATTTCTTTGGCATCTTTCATCTCAGGATTTCAAAGTGCTTTACAAACATAATGACTCGTGCCTCATGCCACCCTTGTGAAGGAGATGAATGACAAGTCTAGTTAAAATTGCTTTGTTATGGAGACGGGATTTTAACATTTATGTTTAATGGAGTTACGGTATTTTGCTTGTTGAGAGGGCAGTACATAACTTTTTAATATGTTGGCAAGTTCATAGATTCTTTAGACAGTGTTTCATTTTAACTTAGTTATTCTCCCCTGTTCTTGATATGGATCGTCTTTCTGTAGGTTAGTATGCTTAGGAATCTGATTAGATTTGCCGTTCTTGTTTTATTTCCACTTGCCACTGCTAGCATTTCAAAATATTTCCGAAAAATACACTGGAAACACTCTTTATTTTAAATGTAAGGTCTTAATTTTAGAAAAACACCATGTGTAACTCTTCTATGCAATGAGGTGAAGTTTCTTCTCAGACTTTAGCCATCAGAGGAAACTTATTTTTTACCCCGGTTTCAGCTGGTAGTACGCAACACCAGTGTATTTGCTGGTTTTCCTGTGTTTTGCATAACTATTTCTGTAAGCAGGGCAAATGTCTATTTTTGACATATGGATCAAATCTTTTGGTTGTTTCTTTTTTCTGAGTATGCCTTATAAAGATTAAAAAAAGAACACGATGCTTTTTTTCCTGTGGAAGAACGATATTATGTAACTATAAGCAACCTTTAATACACATATTTCTCTTTTATTTTTATGCATTTCCATTATTTTCTATTTATAGAACAGTTTATAACAATGGATTGTCCAATCTCTCTCCACCATTTAGATAGGTTTTTAAATATGTGCTTTCAAGGACTTTGATTGCAATACAGTGTTTTGATGGCCAATACTTTGATTGCAATACAGTGTTTGATTACCTGTTAATTCCATCCAGAAAATGCATAATGGTGTGATAACCTCGTTCTCTTGAACATCACACTGCTTTTAATAGAACTCCGCTTAACCATCTTTATCAGATGTCATGTAATCTGCACCATAAGTTGAAATCTTTGTTCAGACTTGGGTATATCATAAGTATGTCATATAGATGCTTGTTTTTACACATTTTAAGTGCTGCCTTTTCACATTTCATTGCCCTTTATGTATCTAATGTGTATGACGATTGATAAAAAAGGCTGTTCCTTTTTTCTTTTTTTTTCTGGGAATGAGTAAATCATCAAAAGATATATGTACTAGATATATTATCAGGAGAACCCAACCATGAGCTCCTGAGGAACAAAGTCATAGAAGTATTTTATTATCAAACCAGAGAACTTCATAAAATGAAATTTCAGCAATTGTGCACATTGTTATCATATTAATTGATACACACACTCATAAAACTCATACAACTTATTTAAACTGAATAAAGAACTATTTTTTCCATTTTGTTAGCTGAATGAAACAATTTAAACATTGTTTTTCTCATTGATGTGAAACTCAGAATATTTCTGTAGTTGAAATAAATTCTTGTCAAAGAGGGCATTACAGCTAGATTTTAACCATTTAAATTTGAAAATTTAATTTTATCTACATTTCATTTTGGATTACATTTATAAATAAGATTTTCGTTTAAACATATTTTGTTTAAAATACATGAAAGAAATGTTTCCCTTTCCAAATTCCTCTAGGTCAAACCTTCACACTGGATTTAATGTCAATTTACCAATATATTTTTGTTAAAACTTCAATTTAATATTTTGACTAATAGCAAATAAAACTTCAAGTAAACTTTTTATGGAAATGAACATTCTAAACTGTAGCTGATCAAAAGACATTTAAATTGAGATGTGTGCATTTTGGTTCCATTTTATTTCAGAAAACCTGCCAAGTAATTGTATGAAAAATGAGCTAGAGTGTTCTTGTATCATATCATCTAAATAATAAAAATCACTTCTGAGTTAAAAAGAAGCTTTTTTAAGGTTTTCCCTCAGCCAAATTTAAGGGCAGTAGAGTTTGGAGACTTCATCAAATTAGCCCATTACAGAACGTTTCATGTTTAATGTATGACGTCTATAAGTAGTTTACATTATTTAAAATTATTCTCTTGGTATCTTTAAAATCTGCATACTTTAGTTAGTGCAGCACATCCCTGAAGAGGATGATTTACAGTGCTTGATTTTCAGGGTTAAAGGTGAGAAAAAATGTGTGTGTCTACTTTGTGTGGCTTTTATTCAATACTTTGGGATACAGAACCGATGTATTAGTACTCAGAAGACATATGTGTATCTGCTCAACTTCATGTCCTGCCATGTGTGCATAAGCAAGTGGAAAGGACACACAATACTCAGAATTGCCCACATGATTTGGGAACATATCATCAATCTCTTCTCAAAATCTCTTACCTGTAGATCAGCACCAGAACAGAATGCACTATTTGTTAATCAGTTCTATGGGATTCTTATTTATTCAGGAAAATTTGTCAATGGATACTTTCAGAGTATCGGAAGATGGATACTGTGTTCTGTTATGCCAGATGAGACACTAGTTTGAATGAAATGAAAATCATGCTCTGCTTCAAGAATTACAGATTACATTGTTGCACTCATCTCACTGATGCTCTTAGAGCATGCCGCAATTAACTAACAGCTACAAAGATCTAGGAGCACAGGACTCCAGGCAACTTTTTTTCATTAAATTCTTTAGGAATGCCATTTAACGAATGAAGGAAAAGAAGATGAGTTATCATCCTTAGAATCAATCTTCAGACATGGAAGTGCTGAATATCAGTCTTGTGCCCAGGAAAAAGCAAAATAACTCAGACTAAGATACTGAAATATCTTCTGAGTTGAATTCAGTGTTCGTATCATGAAGAGGAATTAGGTAAGCAAATGTGGGCCTTGATACCAAAATACGTGTTTCTGTGCTTTAAACCTCTATTCAAGGTTTTACTGAAGGAGTGGCTAGGAGAATAGGTTAAACCTATCCGATAACTGAAGTCAAACAAATCCAGTAACGTGCGTATGCTCTTATAAATGCCTTTGGAGTTCCCTTCTGCTTGCTTACAGCATTGCTAGTTCTGTTATGCTCTTCCATGATGTTCAATTTCTCTGCCAACTCCTGGGTCCTTAAAAGAGGTTCTTTTGGAGGCTGCAGATGCTCTTATGAGCAACTGCATTTGAAATTTATCCAACTCTCAGACAGTTGTAAAATCTTGCAAATTGAAAATCCTTGGATCTCCTGGGATACCACTGTTTAAGACCGTGTTTAATCTCCTTTTAATATCCTCTCAGAAGTTTGATCCTGATCTTAGAGTGATGTAAATTCAAAGTAACTCTCCTGAAGTCAATGTAAAGTCTAAGTAAGCCAATGGTGTTATTTTGGATTTATAGCTTGAGAACAGAATTCGGCAGATCATTGTTATGTTTTAGCTCATTGAAATAGCAAGTGTAGAAGTTTCTGAATCACTTTCTTCATCTTTACTAGCCAAAAGGTTTGTTTGCTTTATTTGAACCTGATCTTGACTAGTGGCATTAATAATTAAATAATTATATTCTCTAGCTTCTTTGCCTCATCTGTTTGCCTTTTTATGTTGCAATTCTCTTATAAAGTCTTTGTTAACTTTTCAACAGAACAGATACTGGAAAGGTACAGGAAAAATATTAATTTAATTGCCTGAAACACTGCAATTAAAGAAAAAGTTCCCTTTTCTCTGCATGATCAGGAGTTTCAAACATTTGGGCACCTTTTTAAATCTTGGTTTTGTTGGATGCTCATAGTCATAACTACTATCAATTACAGTATTACTATTAAAGGGTTAAAAAGTGCATAGATCCAATATTTTTTTAAATATATAAGCATGTGTGTCTCCCGGGGACAAGAGTGTTATTTATCAATAGGGGTGTTATTTATCAATATTGTTCTTAAATTCTCTGGTTTTAGTAACCTTGAATTAAAACTTTCAAATACTGTGGTCTGTGACAAGGGTACAATCCAATTAAAACTTCAAAACAATGCTAAACTGCCTTATCAGACTGAAAAAGAAAATGCCTAAGCCTATAATATAGTACTGTGTATGCACACCACTATAAAAATCAAGACATAAGGGGCTGGACCGTTCCTTTATTTGCAGAAGACTAGATGAGACTCTGTTGAAGTAACTGAATTTTAAAATCTGAGGAATCCATGAACTACCTTTTACCATCTTGTAAAACTTTAGACCAGTGTCTTGGTCCATTAAGGAGAGGTCTCATTGCCTATTGTGGACTGCAAAGCAGGCAGCAGTGGAAAAAGAGTACCTACTTTTCTGAAATGTCACAGAAGACAACTACTTTCCGGGAAGATGCTTAGAAAAGCTAAGGAGAATCAGAGTAATAAATGCATACCTAAAAGCAGAAAGCAATGAGAGAGAGCCTCTTAGAGGTTACTGCACAGGTGAGGGTTGGTGGTATTGCTTTCCACAGAAACTAGTTCATCTAGATGCTAAACAGTTTAGGGGAGGTCCTTGCACATTCCTAGATTGCAGCAGTGGAAAATGGAGAAAGGTGAGGCTTTCTCTGAGTAGCTCTTATGGAAGTGGAAGCATTGTCCATGGATTAAGGACACTGTAGGTCCAGAACATACATAATTTTCTCCCATACTCCTAGGAAAGGGCCATTCAGATGTGTTAAATTGCATGAAATGCTTATTTGAAGTATTTCTTTGTATCGTGTAACCTGAACACAGGATGCAGAGGCCTAATCCATGGGGAAATTCACAGTAGGTTTTGGGTTTTTTTTAAGTATGCTGGGTTTCTTCCTTTCTTGATTAAATTAATGGAGATGGTGAATTGGATTTTCAGATGGAATATGTTTTTCTTCTAGTTGTGCTTGACAGTGTAGCAGCATAGTTTGAGCATGTTTTCCATGATTTGTTAGCACCCACAATATTTCACTCAGAAAAAAAATGACATTGTTTGATGCTTTAAGCATTTGTGTTAATCTACCTTCGGATTTTGAAAAATGGAAAGCAAACAGTAACATATCTCAGCTATTGAATCAACAGAAGATTTGTGGGTTTTTTCCTCAACTACTGAAAAACATCACCAAATATACAGAACAAATAACCAAAAGCACAGAATGACCAAGCAACAGAAACACATTATAAAAAGGTGTATTTCTCACTGGTGTCATAAAACACAGTGGGGACAGAAATCTTATTTTTAAAAAAGGGAAACATAAAAAATTTAACTGATCTCCAAAATGTGAGTCACATATGAATTGTTTACATTAGTTTACATGATTGTTCCTGTGACATTGCTCATATAATAGTGATGGTATATTTGTAGTGGCTGTTTTTCTGCATAGATACAGGGTAGATCTGTTTTGAGATGAGCTGTGCGGTTAAAGACTGACCAGCCAACAGGTGTCTTCTTGTGAGCACTCACTGGTTGGCCAAAGGGTAAAAGGAGCTCATTCAGCCTTTTCTCATGGGTGGATGCTGCAAAGCTGCAGGGGCTGATCTAAAGCTCACAGAAGCCAATGTGAAGTCTTCCCCAACTTCAGTAGTGGTTGGACATGCCCTCTTGAAATCTCCCATCTCAGGTTCCTTCAGACATAGAAACTTAATCTTTGTACTGAGTTCTAATAGATGCCTAAAGGACACCACTTTTTTCTTAAAAGCCTGTTAGATTATCTATCTAGACATGAATTAAATATAAATATATATCTGAACTTCCTCAAGTAAAGCCTATCATTTGCAAGCATGCTCTCGTCACCTGTCCGAGTGCGATTTATAACCCTTGGCCTATTTGTACGTGGAACTAAAAATACTATGCAATATTGGTTTTATGTTATTGGGAAACAGAAAAAATATCACCAGACTCTTTAAATAATTGTTCGAACTTAAACAAAATGATACCTTATTATACATAGGATTTAAAAAAAAAAACACCTTATGTAGAGATCAGTGGAATTTTAGTCACGTGGCAGATTTATAGTAAAGCAGTGCCATTTCATTTTTCAACAAGTTTAATAACTGAGATTGTTTTCATGTTTTGTGATTGATTATCGTGTGAATCATCTAATGTTTTTAGTTATGACTCATCTGACAAATTCTAAAGGCTAGTTACATTTTTATCTTCTGATGAAAGCAATATTGAAGAATTATAATCTTGTGGACTTAAAATAGTCAAGCAAAACCTATATTTCTTTTATAACTTTTTTACTCCAGCTCATTAGAGAAAAGGCGCTTTGTGGTTTTTTCAGCAGCAAGTAGAAGTTAATGCAATGATAGCATATCATTTGGTTCAGTATTATGTACAGCTTAAAGTAGAGGTTATGGCTAAAAGTTTTTAATTTTGTTATTATTTTGCTGGTCTAGATACAACAGCTCAATTTGAAATTGTTTACTGAGCTCTTGCAATCAGGATAGTGATAGATCTGGATTTGTGCAACATGTTTATTCATATACTGGTGTAAATGTGGTTTTGATTATGGCCTTGTATGGATAGATAAGTAGCTACCCACTCACAGTATCTCGAATAGCGTGGGGACATACACAAAAATCACAAATAACAATCTGAAATACTTTAAGCTCATGCTGGGCGAGATTGACTATCTCAAGCTGTGGGCATTAAATGAAGAAAGATCTTTGTGCTAGATAAGCATGACTGCCTGGTGTTCATCAGTACAGAAGGGTTAGCCGCTGAGATTACAGGAACATCATTCTCCTTTAAATCTTCTTGGGCACAGTTTGGGCCATTTGCAAACTGATATTAGATATACCAAATATTCATGTAAATAGCATTCTTAGCAGAGCAGAAATATGTTCTAATGAATGTGTATTCTTTAAACAAAACATAGATAAATGGAAAAAATTGCAAAATTGTGGAGATTTAATGTATTTTTTTCTTAGATTTTGGAAGCAGCATAATCATTAATTGTACAGCATATTCTGCACAAAATAAGTGTCACTCAGAAATGGAATTAAAAGACATAATTATTGCCAGTTATTTAGCTATACTATATCTTACTATCAAACGATGCGTGTACAAGTTGTGTGTTCTCTCTAGCAAGATGCAATGATTTTTTTTCCAGACTTGTTTTTTAATACAATAAATTACACAACCTCCAAGTTGAATACATGAGAGTAATGTATTTGGAGGCCTCATCCTGCTTAACAGCTTGTGCAGACAGTGCAGATGTGTGTGCATGCACATATGTATAAAAATGCATTTCTTTCTTTTAAGGTGCAGTTTCAGAAATAAATGAGTCTCAAGTTCCTAACTAAATAATACCATGTCTGAATGAAAACTTTAATTTTCTGATCTGTATTTCTAAGAACCCATTAGCAAAAGACATTGATACATTAAAAAGTTTATGAGGTCTGTCTGACTTGCCATTTAGGCCTTTTTTCCTCCTGAATTCTTTTGCGCTGTAATTTTTGGATACTAGGTTGGAAGGCTGAAACTATAAATAGAGTCTGTAGTTGCTACATTGGTCAGCAGACCCTTTGCATACAGCATTTTTCAATTAGTGTCCTGATGAATACTATTCTATTTCGGTACTGTAAAACACACCCAGCTGGGTCTTCATCCTTGATTGGGTCAAATCCATAACCCAAGGCAACCAAAAGGCTGTCTCAGTGCCTCTGGAGGCTTCCCAGGCTTGAGAAAACCCTTTGGTAGATTAAAGCTGACTAGGCCAGTCCTGCCTGGTCTTTGGTACATCACCATAGAGCTGAGGAAATAGGATGTTGGCTGCATCCTTACTTATTACACCAGTTTTTATCGGGGTAAGGTGGTCTCAAAGCTCAGTGACAGAAATGTCTAACTGCCCATACCCAGTACATGCCAAATAACTTCCTGGATTTTGTAAACCAAGGTAGCTTCCCTCATCAAAGTCTTAATAAAAAAAACCTTAGCTTTAAAAGGTCTCTGAATACAGGAGAAAAATAAACTTCTATTCTACTGCAGCCTAAAGGAAACTCAGTTCTGTTTTCATGGGTAGGCAGATGCTTATTCCGTGGCCTGAGTCTGGCCACTTGAGTTTGACTGAACATGAGGATTTTCATCTTCATCATGAAAATGAGTTAAAATATAAAATGCCATCAAGGCCAGACTCCATTGGCAGATTAATGGGAAAAGCTTTATTTCACTCTGATATAAGAATGAGACTTTTTTTATAGTTGACAGGGAAAGGAGATAACCAGGCCCAAAATGTAGGTTCCTCCTAGATATACCAAGCACATCATACCTGTCTTTCAAAGTACAACCCTAGGCACCACTTGGAATAGGTGATTCAAGCTGATGATTTATCACTGTAGCTACTACATTTACAAGAAGCCCCATGTGTGCATCTGAAATTTAAAAACCTAACCCCTTTACCAAAAATTTAAAAACAAAAACTCTTAAATAGCACTGTTTGTAAGACTGTAGTATTTCCGTAGCTGAGTTTGATTTTTACTGTAGTCCTCTTTCCGCTTCAAAATTTCCCTTTCTTTCCAGGTTTCAGTGTTTCAAGTACAGCCAAAGAAATATTTTGGCATATTAAACTTTATGAAGATAGTTTCTATATCGGTTGCTTTGTGCAGTATTTGCTAAACATCAGTGGTTTTGTCTTTGTTTTAACTTTTCTCAAGTAAATATATGTTGTTATATTCTCATATTTCTACAAGGAAGGCATTTGCTACTGGAAAAAACAGCTTTAGATACAAGCTGCTTTGAGCTGTCCATTCTTCACTATGTAAAAGCCTTGTTTTGTTTCCTGGCCACATGATGCCCACGTTTCTGAAGTTAAACTCTTCGTACACCCTTGTCTTCTCACTATCCTGGTAGTGTGGCTTTACTTATTTTTCCTTTTTTAGACTCATTAAGAACAATTTTTTTCTTTCCTTCAATCCTGCTCACACTTTACATTTTCACATAGGAATTGAATGCTTTGTTTCATTACCAAAATGACACTAAAAATTGAGAGTTGTTTCAGACAAAATCTTCGTGCAGACTATTTGGAATATCCTTTCTTATAAACCTCTTCTTCTCTTTCACTGTCTCTCTTGCTTCTTCCTAAACTCCCAACTCCGGTGGATAGCAATATGCTGTCCATGTGCCTTTTAAATCTCTAATACGTTCTAGGTGAGAAGAAAAGTGAAGGAAATTGCAGGTCTGTTAAAGGTAGATGAGAAAGAAAAGAGTCTGTTGGAAACCATGTGGGAAAAGGGCCTGTATGGCCTGGAGAAAACAGGGTCAAAAGATGGAAAGAAATTTCTTCTTTCATACTTGTTGTGTAGATATGCCAAAGCTATAGAGTAAATGGGACGTTGATAAATTCTTTTGAATTGTGTAAGGCTTTTTGAAGTTCAATTTCCGAAGTCCACAACTGAGTTTTTTTCATGCACCTTGATACAAATGTCCAGGTTAAACTTACAATATGCCAGCTTATGCTTGTTTCATGAACTGAGCTACAATGTGTCCTAGAACAACAATTCAATTAGCAGAAGTGCATGTACCCCTTCAGATGCTTAGAAAACAAATCTGCTAGCTTATTTTCTAATGATAAATGGGTTAACTTCCCAAGCAATGAGCAGAATTTTAACAAACTTCAGATTCTTTAAGCCCACAGTAGATAAAGGAACCTTTTTTTTAGGTTTTGCAGATTTGTTATCACAGATGTTCTTAACCTAAATATATGGATATGCAAAAACAAATACTGTTTAAAATATGTATAAACTTCCTTTATTTATGTCTGACACTGATTTCATTCTGACACCAGGTTTCAAGCAGCTGTAAAGGCTAACTCCAGACTCACTGTTCTCCCCTGGTGGACTGCTGTGACTTCCATGGCAGCAGGATAGCTAAGGCCTGCTTTTTTGGTTTTCATCTAACATTTTGGGAAGAGATGTGGGAGCTGTAATTAGAAAGATTTCCCACTAGTTAATCTGATGCTGTCCATGTTGAATTTACATTGACTCCAATGTGCCCTTCATAAGGTTACCACCTAGCCTAAGGCTTCATAGATGAAGAGTCACCAGCTGGTAGAAATGGTCTGCAAAGGCATAAATTTGCAGTAGTGTGTCTGCTTTCCTGTCTTGGTTTAGAAGACAGGGGAAAAGCTGTGTAACCCCACCCCCCACCTCCGAATTGCTATACCTTTGAAATTATGGGGCTTTCAGACAAAGATATGGGGATAGGAATACCAGTTCTTTACTGAGAATATTGCAAACTACAATGGTAATGATACAGAGAAAAGAACAACAAGAAACAAATAATCCCAGAACCCGACAGAGTCAGAATACCTAACTTGGGAAAAAAAAAGTCCAAATAAATCCAGATTAAAGTCCTCCTGGAGTGGCAGATGCTGCTCCGTTGGAGATGATCCAGTACAGGGGTCCGGTGGCAACAGGGCCGGGTCCAGTCCTCCTAAAGGCGAAGAATGACGGTGGCTTCTCCAGGCGCTTCCCCACACCGCGTGGCGGGTCCCGCTCCGGTGGCTGCGCAGCTACCCACCCCCCGCTCCCCGCCAAGGCCAGGGCTGAAGTTCCCATTAACAGAAAGCACCTGCCCCTGGAGTTATAAGAAAAGAAAATATCTTCCAACTGGTTTCAACAGATGAAAATAGAATTACACATTTTTGGTTACATATTGTAACCCAAGACATTTCCCTTGACTTTGTGTATGGTAGGAAGGTTAAGGTGTGACTCAGGCAGTCTGTGAAAATCTCCCATCCAGCATGCTGTGAATGCACACATGAGCACTGGTTTGAATTCAGTGGAGTAGTTCTGCACATGTTCCACAGTACCCTTCTTCCCTGCACACTTCTCTTTCATGTGACTCACTGTCATTTCTTGTGCAAGGACTCTGCAGTAGTTCTCTTGAAATGACGGCAGGGTAGGTTGGAACTATCTGAGTGTAACTGTCATGGCTAAAGGGAATACATACAAAATGTTGTAATGTATCAGCGCTACGTACTGATTTTGGTTTGACCACTTCTTATTTTCTTTTCTATATCTAACATAAAAGGTAGGACCTATCTCATCTGACTTTGAGTGGTTGTAGGCAGGTTTGTAGTCTGAGCAAGTTGTTAAGAACCCTTTGGTACATAGAGAGGCATCTCCAGCCTGTCCCAGTGAGAGGGACTTCTTTTTGTTGACAGTAAATGAATTCTTGCGATATAGGTAGCCTGTTAGGTAGTCAATTTTAAAATGGCTTAAGGTAGGTGAAAATAATTCCATAGTGGCTGGTAATGTAATCAGACTTGAGACTTAGCCAGAGGTGCAAACATATAGATTTCAGCAG